>NC_133533.1:99068828-99150946 GCF_048544455.1 Silene latifolia | reverse complement strand
TAATCATGATTTGTTCTATCCTAGGATTTGGATGAACTTGATTTGTACTTGACCACTAAGGATTCCGGGAAACCTTAACATGGAAGTATTTGAAAAGTTTGTTTTTTGTGTTTGACTCGATTTGATTCGTTGTTGGAGTCGGGATTTGAATTTTCGAGTCGGTTTTTGGTCCGGTGTCGGCTTTGACTCTAATTAGTGTCATTGCGACCCCGTCGTCATGCATTAAACACTTCAGGTACTTTTGAAATTTTTTGAAATGTTTTATTTTCGAAATCGTTTTAAGTTTTCCGACGTATAGTTGTACAAAACTGTCGATCAACCGCTGCGATTCCTAAGCATGTTGTAGTCCGATATCATCGGGTATTTGTTGGAGACTTAACAGATACTGTGTATCTACAATACACGGCTAGACTTTGAACATCAATCTATCAAATCGGTGCTCCATTATTTCACCTAATTAGATTGATGGTGAACCGTGCTTCATGGTGGCTACCTAGTTAATTACTCAAATTAGTATAATTACTAGTATTACTATTATTATTAGATATGTTCTTATAATAATAATAATAAGAAGAAGAAGAAGAATAAGAAGAAGAATGAGCATAATAATAATAATTATTATTATTATTGTTGTTTATTAATATTATTATTAGATATGTTCTTATAATAATAATAAGAAGAAGAACAATAAGAAGAAGAATAATCATAATAATAATAATTATTATTATTGTTTTTTTTGTTTTTAATAATTCAGCTTAGTTTTGTTCAGCTCAGCTTCATTCAGTTTAGTTTAGCTCTAAAAAGTCAAAAAAAATAGAGCCTAAGTTTGGTGAACTAGCTGGGAAGAGAGTATACCTCACACGACAATTTTTTTGGAGGGGAGACTGAGAGAGGGAGGGGAGGGTTAAATAGTGATTAATACCAATATTTTTGGTAAGACGTGTAGTGAAAGTAATAATATGAGAAACTAACCTCAAGTCCTCAACCTTTACAGAATATATATTTTATATAAGAGCCTTTGAGACACTTGGTTAATGTTGAAATCTTTATATCCTCGGTGGAATTTGAAATGGTAGAACTTTAAACTTCATTAGATTAGATCCATAGTTCTTCAACTATCTTATACATACTTCGACAAATTATTAAGAAATTAACGTGTTTTTTCTTGGGGTGCAGGTGAAGCGGGTTGAAAGTGCAGATGTAGTTGGCAGTTACATTCGATGGCATAAGAGGCCGAGAATCGAATCTGGAATGTTTTTATTTTTTTTCTTTATATATCCTCTGGCATGTCACTTCTCGTTTTCTCTCTCCTGTTGTGAGCTTCTACTATTTAACTTCCGTGAAAATAAGCAAGTCATTTTTCATTTTTTTTACTGTTTTCCTCTCGTGAACATAAGCAAGTCACAACTATGAAAACTCCAGTTGCCTAATTTGTTTCAAGTCCCAATAGGTATATCATATATGCGAAACTCGATACCGAATCAAAAAGAGTTTGAGCCGCCATAGAGCGAGTTCTTCGAGCCCGCTGAATTTCAATAACAAAAGCTTGAATGATACCAGTATATGAGAACGATGCTTTTAGACTAAGCAAAAAAACTGGATGTGAAAAATGGAGTAAATGGATGGATTTGAGGGAGGAGCTTAAATGTGAGAGGAAGAGAGATAAGAAGTGATGAGGTGAGTAACAAGAAGCCAGTATTAGGCAAATTAGGTAGTGGTGAAGTGAGTTTTTCTTATTTTTTTTTTAATTATATAATTCAGTCTTAGTCATAGTCCTAGTCATCATTCCGATGCCATGTCAATATCTTCCGATGAGTAAATGTCCTGAATTTCTAAAAGTGGGCTTAATTGCACATCTTGTATAATGTATGGGGTGAATTTGCACCTTTGAAAGTTGTGGGGCTAATTTGCACATAGTGTCAAACTATGGGGCTTATTTGCCACTTTTCCGAAGTGGCGACAGTAATGGTGTTTGTGGTTGTGTTAGGCAGTTTAGGAGATAAGTGAGCTAATGAGGGTGGAGAATTGTGTGTTTGTGAGGGTAGTTTAGTCATTCCATAGTTTATCCACTTAAAAAGTCAGGAATTAAGTTAAATGAAAATCGAGATTGAAATACAGTGGGAGTTCGAGAGTATACGTTAAAATGAGGTGGTAAATTGTAATAAATGAAATACATTGTGGTAAATTGTAAAATACGATAAATATATTGTGATAAGTTATAATTTTCACTTAGGTAATTTGATAACTTATACTTTGAATAAATCACTTTTTTAAATCTTATACCTAAGATAATTTTCTGTAAAATCTTATACTTAAAATAACATTTTCTTCCAAACTTGATACCAAATATTTTAAAAAGCCTTGTCCGTACCTGCTTATTTAACGGGCGGGATGAACCGAATTTAATGAACGGGACGACCCATAAACAGAACCAAATACGGCTCCCTCTGACCAAAGTCTCCGATCACACCTTCATCTTCACTAATCTCCAATTAACCTTCTTCAAAACCCTTAAAAATGGCGGCACTCCTCACATTTTCCAGAAAAATCTTCCACCATAAACATATTCATTATCACGTTCAATTCTTCCGTACATCTGCTGCTGCAATTGATGCTAAACAAACCAGACTCTACGGTTTTTCTCACTTGAAAACTCCTCAAGGTTTTCAACGCTTTGTCGACGATGCAATCGTCAGGTTCATATATACTTCCCTAATTATTTGATTATTTTCGTTATATAACTTTGTTTGATTTAATAATACTGTCATCAATTTGTCCTTGATTTTTGCTACATTTTCAATCTATGTCTCTAATTATTTCGTTAATTACGTTGTTTAATGTAATACTGTGATTAATTTGTCGCTGATTGATGTTAAGTTCATTCTATTTCTCGAATTGTTTCGTTAATTACGTTGTTTAATCTAACGCTGCGATCAATTTTTAGTGATTGATGTTATATGTTCATCCTATTTCTCTAATTGTTCCGTTAATTACGTTCTTAAATTTAATGCTGTGATCAATTTGTTGCTGATATTGATGTTATAAGGTCGTACATTTTTCCTGAAGATTTAGTTATTATACCTGGTTTGATCTAATATCGTGATGAATTTGTTATTGGTTGATGTTTTTTTGTAGGTCTGGTGAGCTAATTAATTACATTTCGAGTATGCCTTCTTCCGTTGAAGTTATTCGTGCTATGGACGAAATTTCCGACACCGTGAGTATTTTCGATGTAAATTAGGTTTCATATGTGTTGTTTCGGTTAGTTTTTGATTAATTAGTATTTTTGATTGGCTAGGTGTGTTCAGTGGTAGATTCGGCTGAGTTATGCAGAAACACCCATCCTGACAGGTAAGTTGTGATTGTTTTTCGGTTATTTGATTTCGATTTTAGTTTGGTTGCAAATGAATGAGGATCTCGGTTGTATTTGAATGTTGTTAGGGAGTTTGTGAAGCAAGCTAACATGGCATCTATGAGAATGGATGAATATCTACATGTGAGGTGGCTTCTTACCTGCTTTTCATACTTTTGCACTGTTCTTTTGTTTTCCATGGCTGCATTTGGATATGCATGGAGAGCTTCTGATTGTAGAACTGTGTTTTTTTTTTTTTTTTTTTTTTTTTTTTTTTTTGTGATTGGAAAATTATTCCATGTTCTAGTTTCATTTGAGTTTAGTGACTTCTAGTGAAAATGCAAATAGCGAGAACGACAACAAAGCCCATTCTTTTATGAGAAACCTGAAATAGAAGGAGTTAAATAGAGAATAGGAGAAAGAGCGAGACATAAAAGAGGTCAGTTGAAAATATTGTAATCCTCTATATTGCTTGTCATTACTCCGTCCGTCTCATTCATTTGCTTACCTTTTATTCTTTGTGATGGTAACTTTAATCAAACGTTGTGACTGAGGGAGTATAAAATAACAAAGCCATGGTCTTGTTGAGGTGAGTTACGCATTGGCCTAGAAGCCTTCACCAAAGGGTGACTGACCAAGGCGATGATATTGTTTCTGATTTAGGGGAAGGACTGCAGGTGTGAACAATGCTAAAATGGCCTCACCGGTCCCAGAGGGCCAGAGTACTGACTTGTTTCTAAATATAATTTGTGACTGAATTCTTGAATAATATTTCAAATTATAATAATATTCATTATTGCTTAGTGATCGGCTGATATGCATAATAGGTTAGCTTTGGCCCTTTTTTTGAACATGGGGGTCTGACAATTTCTTGAATAAATCTTATAAAGCTCGTCTTTTTTTTTGTAGTTATATACGGAGTAGAATTTTATCTTCATTACTATGCTTGTATGTTACTCTTTCTTGACTTCACTCTTTTATGAAAATTCGAATGATTCAGTTTCTAATCCTGCTCAGCTGCCACATACTCCTTCAGTTTCAAATTTTTGGCCTATTTTAACTAGGATTCACTATGAAGATAATGTGTTAAAGTGTTATTTGTACACTTTGGATACGAGTAGTATGGGTAGAGAAACTAGGAAATAAGAGATACACAGTCATTACGCTTGTCAATCCATGTCTTGTTTTTTGCCATTTTTTATTTATTTAACTTAGTGCATTTCGTTTAAAAACCCAAGTGATCCTTGACTATTTATATATACATCTGCTCATAGATTAGATCTGCATTATCTGTAAAAAAATTAAATTTAAGGAGGGTTTTCAATGCGAGATCTAAAAACATATCTTTCCGTAGCACCGGTACTAAGTAGATGACTTAAAATGGAAATTGCGTTAGAGAATTGTACCGAATGCCTTTCACAATAAAAAGAAGCACGTCCATTTTAGTGAGGTGAATCAGAATCAAAAGTCATATGTTGGACATTTATGTTAACTGTATAGTTTTCTGTTTTTTCATGAATGTCTTTGACAAATGTATTTGGTTTAGAATTTTCATGATTTCGGACTTAACGTTCTTGTTTCTTCACTTGCCGGCTTCTTATTTTTTGAGGGCTCTAGAAGGATTCAGTACAGATGCTGCAACTTTGGTACCTCATTGACTCTAGATTTGCTTGGCATCTAACATTACCATTTACTATTTCATTGTATCTGATTGGCTGAGACTCAAATTGAGCGAGATGGTTTATTAATCTGTTATATGTGTAATTGCTGAAATTCGATTTGATTATGTTTTACAAGGGATCAATGTAGTCTAGATGGGAATACTCTCATCTTGGTTTTTTTCCTCGAATTTTGTATAGACTCCTAATATACACTCTGAAACATAAGTAAACTTTCCTATGCCTTAGAATAGATCACTAAGCTTAGATTTTGTTGATGCTTTCCAAGTCATCATTTCAGAAACTCCAGAGATGATAGGAAGTGTTTGTGTTTTATTTTGTAGATGCAAGATAAAGCATTTTCCAAAGAGGTGCCACAGTTTATAGGTTTTGTATTAGGTAATTCTCGTCTCTTGTCATTTGCGGTTATCTATTGTCGATGCTGGAGAGAGCTGATCATCATATTTCTGCAAACAAGAAATGTTATTTTAAAAACATATGATTGACTGACTAAACTTATGCGCGTAGGTGGCCCAGGAAGTGGGAAAGGCACACAATGTTCCAAGATTGTGGAGACATATGGATTCACACATTTGAGTGCTGGGGATCTGCTAAGAAATGAGATATCGTGTTCAAGTAAAAATGGGTACTGATGCCATGTCTTCATTTGCTGATTACATAAAGTATTTTGGGACATTTATATAGCATGGATACTTTCATTTTCAGTTCCATGATTCTTGAACTTATCAAAGAGGGAAAAATTGTCCCTTCAGAGGTTACGGTCAAGTTAATCCAGAAAGCCATCCGATCTGGAGAAAAACATAAATACCTTATTGACGGATTCCCACGAACTGAGGAAAATCGGCTGGCGTATGAGCGAATTGTGAGTTACCCATACTTTTTATTTCATTGATAATAAGTAGCAACATAAAGTAGAGAGACTAACGGATGAGTAAGAGACTAATAGTCTGCAATGACTACAGAAAATAACATAAGCCTGTTTAGAAGGCTATGGTGTTATGGTTGGATGCCATGGAATAGCCAAATACTGATATGCTCATACTTAATAAAGTTTCCTTATGGTTTCTCCAATTTATGTCTCTTCCTTTTCTTATTTCCACTCTTTTTTCTACCTAATTAGCTTTGTTTTACTGTCGTGCTCTCCATTCTTGCTTGTTTCATTGTTTTCCCACCTCACAGAAACAATTCCATCCGAAGATCAAACTTTTAACCGACCTCGAAGCATTATAGCCTTACAGCTTTTTTCTTATTGTTGTTGTAAAGATTAGAACTTTAGAAGTCACTTTCGTAGCAGCTATTGTAATATCACCAGTTGACTAAAAAAGCCACTGATCTATTGAAGTGTCATCTAATGAAATTCAGATTGGAGCACCGCCAAATCTTGTGCTTTTCTTTGACTGTCCCGAGGAAGAAATGGTGAAGCGAGTCCTGAATCGCAACGAGGTACTTCTATGTGATTGAATATTCTGGAGCAATTTATTCCTCTAATTTGCCATGCCTATTACGTCCAAGTTAATCTTATGTCATTTTGTTCGGACTTCGGAGTATCACACATAAGATGATTTTATATCTTGTGTATTACAGGGGAGTTCTCGACGCAATTTTCATCTTGGGTCATTCGGAAACAGCCTCTTTGTGTTGCTAACACAAGGGTAAGGCTGCGTACATCCGACCCCCCTTTACCCCGCAATTTGCGGGAGCCATTGAGGCACTGGGGTAATGTTGTTGTTGTTGTTGTTGTTGTTGTGTTGTATTACAGGGAAGGGTAGATGATAACAAAGAAATAGTTAAGAAACGCCTTCAAGTTTTCAGAGAATTGAGTCTTCCTGTCGTCGACTACTACATGAAGAAAGGAATACTTCACAAGGTTAGCACTTGCAATCCTGGTATTAAATCTCAGTTTTGAGATTCGATCTTGGAACCGGTCATTGTTCCATAAATGTGGTCTTATAAACTGCAATCTTAGAACCTTTTCATAAATTGTTTTATATTGGGTTTGTAATGTTCATATCACAGATCTATTATTTCTCAAGTTTTCTAAGCCAAAAAACCGATGGACTCTGATGCTTAATTTTTTTTGGGTGCAGATTAATGCAGTTGGAACAGAAGACGATATCTTTGAACAAGTTCGCACTATTTTTTCTGTATACGAGGTATGTTATAATGTTATACTAATGATGATATGGTTAAACTTGCGATCATCCGATAATTTTTATAAATCTGTTAAATTTCAATTGGCAGCCAATTATTACATGATTAAAGCTAAGGAAGAGGTCCTGGATTTTTTTGGAAATGAAGCCTCCCTTAGCAACCCAGTAGTTCTTCAAGCTCTAAGATTGACATCTTATATTATTAGGCTGGCCAGCGTGGGGCCCATGTTTTGACTCGACCAGTATTAACCCGACCCTTTGAGACCAGTTTGACAGGTTTAGGGATCAAGTGGAGTCTAATGAAATACAAGTCGAATAAATTTGTAATCAAAAACCAATTTGTAATAGGTGTGATAGCGCATTGATTGACATTTCGAGTGCAATTTATTTAACAATGCTCTTGTCAATGCTGACTAACTATTCTGGTGTTGTCTTCATTATCTTTCCATTGTCAGCGCCAGCGCGCAAATGTAATACAGATTATACTCCGATAATACTTATTTGTATAATGCATCTCTCTATTTGTTTCCATTGATTGTATCGCAATTCTCAAATGCTGACTAACTATGCTGGTGTTGTCTTCATTATCTTGATTAAGAAACCACATCAATTATTGTTTCATGAGAGTAGTTGACAGGTTTTTTTTTCATTAACAGTTGGTTGAACGCATTAGACTAAGCCAACGTCCTCTTAGATGTGGCAAAATGACCGGCAGAAAATAGTTTCATACAAACGGGGAGATGCTACCATGAACAATCCTTGCCTATGGGAATGAAACAAACTTCTGGGTCAGTTGTTACCTCTTCGTGAAAGTATCCCCACCGAGGGGATTATTCGCTCTTGTCAACGGTGGACACCCGGTTTACACCAAATGTTCCCAAAGTACCAAATTCCCACGATTTGAAAAATCGACAATTATATTTTCTTCCTTAAGTGATCTTACTTATGGAAAAAATATAGGACAAGCAGACCACCACCAAGAAATCAAGAGTTAGGGATACTACTATTTACGTAGTGCAAACAAACCGAACCATGGTTTCGACTTGACCATGGCTTCCAAAGTCTCAAGTGTGGAAGTCCTGATATACATCAGGTGCAATAATCTCAGTACTACTAGCTTCATTTTACCCAAATGTTATTTAAGGCTTCATCGTCTTGCTAATTTTCTACGCCCTCTGTCTCGATCATTTGTTGTCCTTTGGTTTGGCACAAAGATCAAGGAAAGATGAATGATAAGTGGACCAAATTGAGTGTAAAGATTACATTGCTCATCAAATGCATTCCTAAAATAAAATAGACAACAATTGATTGAGACATCCCAAAATGAAATAGGACAACAAATGACCGGAATAGAGGGAGTAAATGCTAATTCTTCTGGTAACAATGCTTTTAGAAAAAGGTCATAATTTATCTCGGATTAAATAATTATAAAGAATTCCTTATTCCAAGTACTCCGAATGTATGCAGACTAGCTTAGGCCCGTGTATAATATTATAGATTGAATGGGTAAAAGGTAGCATTTCATTTTAGGTAGCTTAATTGATTAAATAACGTATTCCATAGTTGTTAAGCACTAGTAAAAATTAAGATACCTGAGATTTTGGTCAAATAAACGAAGACATTGATCAAATAATCTAGACCCAAAATGTTTTGCTAAACAGACTCTTAGTAGCCTGATTAAAATCAAATTATTATTACACAATCTTCCACATTATAATGTATAAATGATGCTTGAAATTCATCTACGACACTCTGATTATTGTATTACAAGTTTTATCTATTTTGTGTTGAATAATAATAATTCTTGTACAAATCGTGTTACACAAATATTATTGTAAAATCAACTGATATTTTATCTAAATAACCTTACTTAAACTTTCAGTAACTACCACTTTTTCATAGAACATAAAAGTTTCAGTAAGTAGATTATATATCCGATGTACTCCACCAATTTTATAGTTTTTGAGCATTATAATAAAGTTTTTGAGTTTTGTTTTCAAAATTATGAGTTTTACTATAAAGTTTGTGAGTTCATTCATTTACACATTAAACTCAAAAAATTAAAATAAAACTCAAAAACATTATATATAAGCTTAGTTAAATTTGAGTTTTACGAAAAAAAATTAGAATCTAACTTATAAACTTTAATAAGCTCAGAAAAAATACACATATGCTCAAAAATAAATAAAGTTTGAGGTAATAAGCTCAGAAAAAATACATATATGATCAAAAACAAATAAAGTTTGAGGTAATACATCCGATGTATGTTCCTTTTCCTCTAAAAGGTTTTGTATATGATTTTATAATAAGGACTTATTGTAAAACCGTTTTATAAAAAACGTTACTCGTTCAACAATTCTTGGAATTAAGACATCTTAAGGTTGAAATCACACAAATAAAAACAACTATGTTAGTTTCTCATACTCAACATTAAAATTGTTGGTGACAGTGTGACACCAAGAGTCCAAGATAGAGTCCACAATACAAGCTCAAGAAAGTTCCACTCTAAAATCAATTGGCAATAGAGGGAGTAGCCCTTTGCCTTATAAAGTGGTAACTTCTCTCCTCTTCTATCAATTAGAACACTCACATGTGGGAAATATATGAGTGATTTTCTTCACACCCCCTCACATGTGAGACCCATTTAAATCGGTCTGGGGGGGGGGCAATGGTGGTTTGGGGTTATTTTCCAATGGTTGGGACAATCCCAGGATAATAACTGTGGGCTATGATACCATGTTAAATCATATAATGGGCCTAGGCCGCACCCCAATGGAAGAGAGAGAGTCCGCTTCATAAGGTCAAAGAGGTTCAACTTTAAAACCAATTGGCAATACAGGGAGTAGCCCCTTGCTTTATATATAAAGTGGTAACTCATCCTCTCATCTATCAATGTGGACACTCACATGTGGGAATATATGGGTGGTTTTCTTCACCCAGGGAACCTTTGCTTGAAGTAGTGTTGCACAATACATCAAATACACATAATACAAGACAGACTACAGACAAGCATCAAAATGTTCAAGATCAAGGGGCAACCAGGAGAACAAGGAGAATTAGACAGTTGTCCACCAGGTTGAAGGGATATGATTCCAATTATACTTCCTAGTCAGACAACTGGCTCCACAACTGATTCTACCACCGAGGTTGGTACAAATGATAATAATGCTGCTTCTAACTTCATTGCTGCCAATCTATTTCATCAGGAGCTGCTTGAAGGGTTGAAGTAGTTTGACAGAGGTTATTTAGCCTCACTAAATAGTGTTCTGACTGAACATGAGCCAGTCAATTTTAGTCAGGCACAACAGGATCCAAGATGGGTCACTGCAATGAATCAAGATCTGCAAGCCTTAGTGAAGAATAATACTTGGGAAGTCACATGTTTACCACCCAACAAAAGAGCAATTGGGTCATAATGGGTGTTCAAGATCAAGCACAAGCCAGATGGAACTATATAGAGGTTCAAAGCTAGGCTTGTTGCAAAGGGTTATAACCAAGTAAAGAACAAAGACTACAAACATACCTTCTCCCTTGTTGAAAAATTTGCAACAGTAAGGACTCTCATGTCTATTGCATCCATCAAAGGATGGCTCCTCCATCAACTGGATATCAACAATGCTTTCCTACACGGATATCTGCTGGAAGAAGAAGTGTAAATGAGGCCACCAGAAGGATACAAAGTGAAGCAAGGAGAGGTGTGCAAATTAAAGAAATCTTTGTATGAGCTTAAACAAGCATCAAGATAATGGAATATTAAGCTTACCAAGCATCTACAAACACAAGAGTTCAAGCAGTCAAAGCAAGATTATTCACTATTTTTCAAGACTATTAAGGGAACAGGGAAATACATTACAATTTTGATTTATGTAGATGACTTGCTAATTACTGGTGATGATCAAGAAGAGATATATAGGATTAAAACCAGTTTTGATGCAGCCTTCACCATCAAAGACCTAGTACATATGAGATACTTTCTAGAGTTGGAAGTGGCAAGAAATGAAACAGGTATACTTCTTAATCAGAGGAAGTATATCACAAACATTATAAAAGGCTTAGGAATAGAGGAGTGCACAAAAGTTGTGTTTCCATTACCAAGGGGACTAAAATTGTCCACAGATAAGGATGAATTGTTGCATGATTCAGAAAGATACAGAAGACTAGTGGGAAGACTCTTATATCTGAATCTCACCAGGCCAGATATATCTTACTCTGTCCAACATCTAAGTCAATTTCCAACTGAACCCAGACAACCACACTTACAAGCAGCACTTCATGTGGTTATGTATATGAAGCACACTGCTAATGCAGGACTCTTTTATCTCGCATATGCTAGTCTTGAACTCAAGGCATATAGTGATGCTGACTGGGCACATGTGCTTTCACATGCAAGTCTTTGAGTGGGTACTGCATTTTCTTAGGAAATTCACTAGTTTCCTGGAAAACAAAGAAGCGGAAAACTGTGAGCAAAAGCACAGCTGAGGCAGAATACATATGTATCTCTTATACAGCAAGTGAAGTGGTTTGGCTGGAAAGATTATTGCAACAACAACATGGATTTTTGTCACAAAGGCTTTGCATTAAGTTTGCAGAAAGGCAGTCAAGACTCACAAGCTAGACCAATAAGGGGAGATCACACGAATTAGTGACATGTACAAAGTGTGTTTGTTAGGTTGTTATTTAGCTTAGCTGTAACTAACTGTATATAAATACTAGAAAGCACATACTCTGTAATTATTCATACACATATAATCAATCATATACTCAGATTCTACTCCGTATCAGTTAATAGTTTACGCTTTCTTTATTCCTCCTCACAAAATAAAGCAAGTGTAAAGTGTTGTACAAATTAAAAAAAGTTGCTCATGATAACAAAGACACAGACTTGGAAGAATTGCATGAAACTTTATGTACAAAGTATAGTCTAGCCTCGTACGTAGGCAGCATATATAATACATGATTCTTGAATTAATAACATTAGCATAAAAATGAAGTCATACACAAGGCCTCCAATCTATTTTAACTCTTGTTGATTCGGTGGATCAAAGCTACTTGTTGTAGTCCACTAACTCGTTCTCGCTTGCAGCAGCTTGTATTGGTGCCATCTCCCCGGCCGGCATCCCGATGGCATATCCGTCTTGGTTGTCTTGTGCAACGATTTGTTCCAGTGCACACTCATCCCCAACGTCATTGCATGGAGTATAGGGACCTACCCGACTTCTCTTACTAGGACCCGCTTCATAATCTCACGATTCGTCTACTACCGTGTTTACCTTACAAGCCTTAATTAATACTCTTACTATGGGAATTATTATAATATTTATTGTTAGTAATATTTCTTGTTAGTTGAGGTGATTAAAATAAGTATAAAACTTTACTAAATAAGGAAAGGGGGAAGGTATTATGAATAGATAAAAAAGGAAAGGAGAAAGGTTATTTAGAATAGGAGGGAGTACGATAACAAAAAATATATTATTTGGTCCATATGGTTTGGTCCATATATGTTTATGGTCCGGACCGGAGCGGCCCAATATAACTATGGTCTGGTCCACAGTCCACCATTTTACCCTTATTTAGTCTTCGGTCTACTAAGTTTGATCCGGTCCGATCCCGGACAGATGAACACCCCTATTAGCAGTAGAAGTAGTACGACGAGCCCATTCAATCATGGAGGTAATCAATCATCTATCCCTTAGTTTGTAATTTAGCATCCACAAGTACTCTTGTGAAGACTTTAGTTGATGTTGTGTTATTGGATTCTTCTTGATATATATATCGTTAGGAATTCTTGTGTTTAAGTTTGAGAATTATATCATTCATTGTTGAGCGCTAAATTATTATAAGTAATTTAGCGATGTTTATTAGATTACGCATCTACAACCGTGGCTCAAACGCTTACATTAAAGGATGGATCACAAGTGTACGAGGGTAGTTACCTCCAAGGTACCTTAAGGTACTAATCTTTTTTCCACACAAACAAGTTTTTGGCGACCACAGTGGGAGAATTAAGATAATGATCCTTCTAATATATTAAATCTTATACTACAGTGGGAAATATACTCAACTAGATATAAATCTAGAATGAGGGAAGCGGACAATCTAAGTAAAGGACAACATGTCCATACTGAAAGAACATCTTTACGCAAAGTATCTAGCAATGATTCATTGGAGACTACCCATGAAAGGAACTTGGAAATTCCTCGTTCTAGGTCTATTCCTAATTATGAATTTCTTATTGCACATGAAGAATCCGATCACGCTAGAAGTCTGGCAGATGACATAGATGATGCAAATAAGCGTTACCGACGTAAACAACATAAGAAATATGTAGGATATTTGAACAATGTGTTGATCGAGGTTAGGGAAGCCATGAGAAATGATTTTCATGAACATTATCGGCTCCTAACTCAAGAAAATGCTAGAGTTTTCACAAATATTGTGAAATTAATTGCTGAAAACCTCGAGGATAATCAGTTAAAGGAATTAGTAAGGATGTTACAGAAGATGAAAAGTCTCTTAATCGTTCAAAGTCTTCCATGCTACACCGTCATGTAAATCGCATCCATGTTTTTGCATAATTCCTTATGCCCATGTTGTCTCGGGTTTTGAATCATTATGCTTAGCTTGTTTTAGGATATTGCAATTGATGGGATGTGGTTTCTTGCTTAGGGACAAACAAGAGTTTAGCTTGGGGGAGTTTGATGTGTCCATTTTATATATGCTTTTACCTCCTATTTTAGCTCAAGTTTATATGATTATTTCACTAATATTAGTGATTATGTGAGCCAATCCCGTGTTCTAGTTGTATTTGCTTATTTCATTGTGTTTTGTAGAAAATTAAGCTTTTAGTAGCCTTTCCGTCAAATGGCAAGCATACGAGTTCACGAAGCTAACGAAGACCAAGCATGACCATGGAAGAGTGTGTTTTCAAGCCCAAGCAAGAAAGTATGAAGTATGGATTAATAATGCAAATAATCATACAAAGAGCCCAAAGAAAAGTCCAAATTCATATGGAAAAATATCAAGTTTAGGATGCTCTTTGGATGCCCTTAAGCGGTGTTATGAAGCATTAACCGGAGGCTTAAAGATGGCATTTATTGCAAACATTGGATCCCCTCGACATTTAATCAAGAAATTAAGGGGAAATAGCCGGATTCACTCGGCCCCGATCGGGGTTTCCATGCTCTTGTTTTTTTACGTTATGCCCCTATTTCACTATAAATAAGGGCCTTAATCCGTCATTGAAGGATACCTTTTCTTACACAATTTTACTCTTCCTTAGCTTAAGCACACAAATTCTCTCATAGTTTTCATATTAAGTTTCAATATTGTTAAACATTTGGTTCTTATTTGTGATGTGACTCTTAATTGCGCAAATTTAGTCCCCTAACTGAACCTATTTTGCATACTATTATAGCATTCCATGACCATTTCGTCCGTAAATTCCTTCCTATTTTGCTTTCCTAGTGCATATTACATGTCTTATAGGAAAGGAGATAATGAGGCGGAATTCCCGTCTCTTGTGCATACTCGGAAGCTTGTTGACGATCTTAGATGGACTAGTACGAAGAGGACACAAGAACGACGACCAACGAAGAAAGAATAAAGATTATACAAGGATCGTAGGCTTTGAATCAAGAGGTGGAACATTGTGCTAAGATCTGTGCGTCTTAAGCACTAGACGAGCAGATTGCCTTGCACAGATCCGAGCGGCTCGAGCACGAGACGAGCGGATCTTGGAGCTAAGATCCGAGCATCTTCCTTGTGATCCGAGTGGATTCCCAGACAGACTGGCCGTGCCTCTAGCCAAGACGAGCGGATCGTGTAGGGAGTAGCAACATGATCTACGCATCTCCCTCGGGATTTGCAATTCCCTATTTAGAACTTAGCATTGTTATTTACTAAACCACCTTTGCTTAACCTAATAATGTACCACTATATATACTCTATTTGTAATAATCAAAAGGAGAGAGCCCTCTTAGTGGAGGCAAACCTTCCTTAGATTAGATTAGGAGTAGATTAGAATAGATTAATCTCAATCATTCCACAAAAATTACACATTAATCTTTCCTTAATTATTGTTCAAGTTTATTATTGTGGTAATTGAAGATTATTGGGTTATTATTGGAGAATTGACAACTCTTCATCAATCAATCAAGTTCTCTTCTATTATTCTTTGCTTTATTATTTGGATCATCTCACATAGGTATAATCTCTTAACCTTGTTTAATTATTGTTAATCATTTTAATTTATTCATCATGTTTTGCTTTGTTAGTATGATTGACAACCTTATTAGCATGCTAAACTTGATAATGAGTGAGTAGTTTCCTTAGCTAAGGTTAATGGGGAGTTAGGGGAAACAAACATGGGGAATGATTCATGCTTAATCTAATATGTTTTCATAATTAATTTGCTTGCTTGTTGTGATTTTAACTTATGCACATGTTATGTTTGATGAAATGCGAGCCTATGAATCCTTGCATTTTTTTATCAATCACCTATCTTTTCAATGAGGCTTGTAAGCTTATACACCAACTCGAGCCTCATTAGACCATGCATATAGTTCAATAGGAAGGATTAAGTCGACTTGTAGGTGTTGTACAATCTAATCGATTCGGCTCTGAGACCCAAACCTTCTTAGGTATTGTAAGCTTATACACCAACTCGATCCCATCACAACAATAAGTGCCTGCATATAATTGAGAATATGTTTGTATGATCAACTCCCATGAATCCCTTATGAACTCATGATATCCTAGCATTTTTAGTCATTTGTTTACATCCTTCCTTTTGTTGCTTGTTTTACTTTATTGCTTGCATTAGCCTAGAACACAACTACAAACCCAAATCAATTGTGACACTAGCATGAATTAAGATAGATAGACTTAGAACCCAAAGCACACCGTCCCGTGGATCGACCTCGACTTAACCACTAACTAGTTGTTTGTTGAGAAATATAAATGTGTTTGATTGAGAGCCCCAACGACACTCTCCACATCAAAATGGCGCCGTTGCCGGGGACGGTGTGATGTGATTAAGTTCTTACTTGTTTGTCTATTTTAATTGTGCTTTAACCTTGAGGGACTTGTTCCTTAAGGTTCGTTCTTACCGTTTTTGTGTAGTTTTCTTGGTTGTAGTTTTTTCCTTGACTTAGCTATGATGGCTCAAGACTTGATATATGGAGTATGTGGTGGATTTTTTTAGTATGACTATAATGGGTATGGGGAGTTTGAGGAGCAAGTCAATACAAACCTACCTTACACTTCATACAATTAAAGTCCTAGCCACTACCCCAATTCTTCCCACCAAAATCCTCACATCCAATATCCACAATAACCACCCACCCAATACCCACTTCACAATGAATTTCAATTGCCACAATACAACCATTTTCACACCCACCCACAACAAGAAGATGAACCTATTCAAAATGTGATTCTCCAAATGATGGGAGACCAACAAAACTTCTTCAAACAAATGCTAGAGGAGAGCCAAAATAGGGACAATGTCCTCCAAGGCATTGTTACTCAAGGTGAGGAGTTGTAAATTTGAATTGCCCAAATAAAGGCAACTCAAGCAACCAATCCCTCAACATTGTCCATGAATGCGAGTTTGAAGGAGTTGTTGGAATATGTGTCCTCCGACAATAATGCGATCACAACTGTTGATCATATGTTTAAATCTCATTTTAAGAATACATGTGGGATGTAATATTTTACAGTCAACTGGTCTACACATATCGGTAATGATTGGCTGACTAGAGTTTGACATTACTGTCGTGCGACGGTGGTGATCAGTTGATCCCCTTTGGTCATACCTAAAGGGTGACACTCTTAATTGATTATTTAATTAATCGTATGTCGATACGGGTTAATTAAATTGCTTAAAATTGACGGACGATTTTGTGAGTATAATTGACATGTCTTATTGTAATTCGATTAAATAAGATACGGTCTAAGTAATCAAATTGTTTTATTACTTAGATAAAATTATTGTTCATGAAACAATTGAAACTGAATGAATAATTTATTATAAATACAAGACGTTGTGATTTATAATTGATAAACCGTTTTGGTACAAGTAATTATGAATTACTAAGTCGATTTTGTACATGACGTATTTTATTAATGCGTTGATTTTTAATATGATAAAAATACATTACAATTACACATGATTTGTAATATGTGACAATTGACAAATGACAAATATAAAATGGACCTCTCATTTTATAAGTGCCGAAAAAAATGAAGGGAGTATTGGGTTTAAAATTGTGTTAATTATTTTAAGTGGAGAACAAAATAATTAGCTACCTAATTGTAGCCATGCAAGCCTACTTTCTTGGGAAGAAAATGTGCACCATGCATTGGCTCACCACACCTCCTCCCCACCGGTTTTTCTAAAGAGAAAAACATAGAGTTTTTCTCCATTATTCACTACTTCATATGATAATTTCTAGTGTAAGAAATTATCACTAATTCTCTCTACATCTTATGAAATATTAGAGAAATAAAAATTTCCAAAATCCTTCCTTTCTCTTGGCCGAATAAACAAGAGAACAAACAAATATTTTGGGCTAATTTTAGTAAGATTAATATTGTTCCAGTTCTAATAATATTAGTCTTTTAAGAGGTTACCTTGGGTATAAACTTTTGGGAGGGATTCTTCTTTGGAACCTTTGTTCATCCATATAAGGAAAGCTCAAGAACAAGTGAGAAGGAGAACTCATTTGTGCCCAAAATCCGAAACACCCAAAGTAAGAAAGACGGTTTCTTCTCTTGTCTATTTTAGTTTGCATGCATAAGATCTAGTTTCAATTTTATGACTAAATTAAAATGTCACATATATGAATATGTAAATTAATGAGATTAATGATTTCTAACAGGAGTTACCTTTGATGAAAAGTGGGAAGAGCCAATCTCTTTGAGCTCTTGTGAGTATGAAAGCATGGTATTTGATGAGGAAGATATTAGGTTGAGTAAGCCAAATACTCTTAACCTTTGTGAGTATGAGGGTGTGTCCTTTGATGTGAATATTGAGATGGTAAAGGAAGGATTATTCAAGAAGAATGAAGTCCCTATTTATGATTCTTATGAGGATAGCTATGATGACGAGATCGTCAAAGAAGCTTACGAAGAATATGTGTCTTACAAGCACCTTTGTAATAGGGAAGAAGAATGGACTTGTGAGACCACCTTACTTAGGGAGCCCATCCTTGAGGAATTTGAGGTATTCTATCATGAAGAAGATGAATGTCTCTCTCTTATTGCCTATGAAGACCATTTCACACCCACCATGGAATCTATGATATTTGGAGATGATATGGTGGACCTTCTCCAAAAACTCAAATCATCATATAAAAGGCACTTGGTGGAAAAGCTCAAGAACAAACGCGCAAATGAACTTACTTGTGGAGATTTGGCACCCACAATTTCAACTCCTAAAGTATCCGGTCATCAATATTATGAGAATTCTTCTTCTACTCTTGAAGGATTGACAAATCCAAGTGCTATCATCATCACCAAAATTGGAGGAGAAGGTGGTAAGTGGAAGTTTCCGGACGAAAACGAGCCATACTTCATTCCTCGTGTTGACAAGAATCATGGGCTTATTGATTGGAAGCATTGCAAAGGCTCAAGCGCCAAGGGCAAGGTGAAATAGAGAATGAATAACAAGCTACCTTGGCCAAACTTCATATTAAAGTGGAGCAAACCGTACTTATGCTTATTTGCAGCTTGCTCACAAGCCTTTGATCTTCTTCTAAGAGCCTTGAGCTCTATGGACAAAGAATTTCGACAATTTAAACGAGTTTGGTGGAGTCCTATCTTAAACCACCATTTGTAATATATGCCTTCCCATAATTTTCGCATTGTACAACATTGTATATACCTTTATGTTTCTTGCATTTTCCTTACATGAGAGTAGTGAGAGAGGGACTCTTACCCATTCATTGAGTATATTTTCTGAAAATGATAAGAAGGAATCACAAAAGGGTGTAAGGGAAATGATTCAAACGAAAGAAATGAGGGATTGACGAAAGACACCACAAGACGCTCGTCTCCTCAACAAGACGCTCGTCTTGAGCCTTGCCACGAGCACAAATTCGCACTGCCTATGAATCTGCCCGGATTGTCAAGAAGACGCCCGTCCTAGAAAGAATCCGCTCGACCTGTCCCTAAGACGCTCGTCTTGGACAGCGTTTTGAGAAACATTATGCACTGACTGAGAATCTTCTCGGATTCCTCAGAATCCGCTCGTCTCAGCAGAGACGCCCGTCTCCTCAACAATCTGCTCGTCCTCAGCCGATTGCAAAAACACACGGCTCACTGACTATGAATCCGTGCGTCTCCATAGCAAGACGCTCGGACTGCAGCTGCAAGACGCCCGGATCAGCAATGGGATGCTCGGATTGGCACAGTTTTTAGCCGGGTTCTCGCTTATCCACCCGAGCCCAGCCCAAAACTTGCTCGTCTCCCACCCACTTCCTTGTTATCAACACCCTACCATCCCTCATTTTCCTTATCTTATCTCTTAAAAATCTCACATCATCACTCAAACACAATCCCCATCACCAAAAACAACCAAACCCTAACTTTCCCATCAACAAAATGATGAACCTAAGAGGCAAGGGCAAGAAAACCTCCGATGCCGCACCTAAAAGGCGCAAGGGTGCTACCTCATCCACCTCAATGGAGACAAGGGGCCGTAAAAATGTGGAGATACATGGTGTTAGACAACTTGAATACTTCCCCGAGGTAGTATTCACTAGCGATGAGCACCGCCAAAAATTTGAGCATTTGCTAGGTAAGCATTACGAGCCCACTCAATTTATTGATACCGATGTTTTAGAAGTCCTTGGCATTAGGTATCAAACCGAGATGTTCTTCAATGGTTTGGGTCTTGGGAAGTTATTTTATGCTCATGAGGATACCTACCTAAGTCTTACCCTTGAGGTTTTGTGTAGTCTCCACATTATCACTAACACACAGAGAAATGTTTGCTTGGAGTTCCGTCTTTGTAATCAAAACCATAGGTTAACCTTAGACCAATTTGCAAATTTTTGGTGTAATACTACGGATTTTATAGGCTGGTACTCGGCCGAGTATGGCCTACTCGGTCGAGTAAAGTGTGTCGTGTATCATGTTTGGCTACTGCCCAGGAACACTCGGCCGAGTATGTGGAATACTCGACCGAGTAGAGGGTACTCGGCCGAGTATACTCTATACTCGACCGAGTATCCGGTCTGACGAGTGTTTTTCCACGGTTTGATTTGGAGATGGTTAGAATTATCTAATTATATTTTTACAAAAACTAAACACTCAACGACGCTCTAATCCTCTCCAAATATCCCCCTATTGTGTGGATCATTCGTGAGTCTAGTTCACCTTTCCTTGCGTCGATTATGTCGGTAAGCCTCTGATTTCGTAAGTTCTATTATATTGTTTTCTTTAGGGTTTTTGTCCTAAATTGTGATTTGGGGGAAAGGGGTTTTGGCATGTGGTAATTGGAATTATGTGATTATTGTGTGTAGGTGACGGTGTCATGAGGAATTGCTATTGATTGCTTGTGTGTGCTTGGATTGCGAAAAGGTAGGGTTTCCCTACTCAGTTGTGTTTAATTAATTTCAGATGTTGTGATTGTACTGTGTATGATTGTTGTTTGCTGATCATCGGAGTGTTGGTGTGGTGGTGGTGTGGTGAGTGTGATGACGTTGTGATGGCCGTAGTGGAGTCACTTGCGGGAGTGGCTTCACGCCCTAGTTCGCCCTCCGTGGAACCCGTCACGGGAGGGGATGTGCACATTAAGGGACAGGGTTATCGCTCGTTGATGAGCGGGATTTTGGTGGGGATTGGCTGCGGTCCCCCATTGGCGGTGTGGGTAATCTGTTGCGATGGGTAGTCTGGCAGGACTACACACCTCGGTGTGTGTAATACTACGGTTTTATGAGTCTTTGGGTACTCTATCAAGTGGGGCTTACTTTGTCGAGTAATTGTGTTTTGATTTACGAAACAGGGATCTGCTTGTAGGGTACTCGATCGAGTAGCCTTGGGAGTCGATCGAGTAAGTGGCACTCGATCGAGTATGTTACTTACTCGATCGAGTAAGTTGGTTATCGGGTAATATTTTGACTGGTTTTGATAATAATGCGAATTAGTATATATAATACTCCGTTATCTTTCCTAAACACTTTTATAAATCTAATACACACAAAAAGAGATTGCAAACTACGTTGTTCTCCACATTCCCATTATTGGCAAATCCCGGAGCTAGAGAGGTCGGATTTCATTGTTCTATGCATCATATTAATCCTTGCGTCAAGGGTAAGATCCACGTAGAATTTTTATAGCATTTGGTTGACTTTGGTTATACCCTAGTTTTGGGAATTGGGGGTTTTTATGATTTGTTGTGTTAGTAGTGATTGTATGATTATGTGAATAGGAAGAGGATTCGTAGAAGAACAATTTTGAGACAGCTGCTAGATCGTCTGCTGTTGTGTTGCATTCCAGGTAGGGTATTCCATACTCGGTATTAGTTACATGATATGTGTGGTGATTGTGCTGTAGTTAGTGATTGTTGATTGATTCAGACGGTTGTGATTTCGTATTATTGATTGATTCAGACGGTTGATGGTTTTGTATTGTGATTACTATTTATCTGTCTGTTTTCTTCGGGGTGCGTCCCTGGCCGAGTGGAGTCACTTGCGGGAGTGTCTTCACACCCATGATTCGCCTTCTGTGGAACCCGCCACAGAAGGGATGTGCACATTAATGGACTTGGGTTTATCGCTCGATGGAGATGAGCGGGGATTAGGTAGGAACGGCTACGGTCCCCCACTGGCGGTGTGGAGTACCTGTTGCGATGGGTACTCTGGCAGGACTACACACTTTAGTGTGTAGTCAGTTATGAGGAGATTGATTATGGAATTGGGATTGGATGTGACGATTGAGCTGTTTGGTACTTGTTTTATTGTGATTTATGTTGTGTAATTAGTACTGACCCCGTCTTTGTTTTGTAAAACTGTGGTGATCCATTCGGGGATGGTGAGCAGTTGTTGAGCAGGTTTGATTAGAGGCATTTGGGGCTAGCTGGGATGAGTCACCACGAGCTGATTAGAGTCTTCCGCTGTCGTATTTTAGTAGTTTGATACATTTGGTATTTGAGAACATGTACCGTATTTTATCAGTTGGTTTTGGAATTGTATTCACTTAAACTTTATTATTATTTAAATTATGTTTCGTTATTGTCATTTGATTATCATTGCCTCGGGAAACCGAGATGGTGACGTTTTTATATCTGAGTGGTCCTGGTAAGGCACTCGGAGTATGGGGGTGTCACAAAGTGGTATCAGAGAGACGATCCTGAAACCTGTAACCAATGAATCTAATGAACATAGGGAGTCAATTAAAATGAACCCGGGGTAGAAGTTGTAGGAGCTAATGCAAAGGCTTGGGAGACGTCCTAAAGTCGCGAACTCGCCCTGCAATTTTAAACCGGTCACATGGGGTATGTGTCAGGGTCGTATGTATTGTCTATTGGTTTGTATGTGTACATAGTGGCATGTGTAGTGAATTGTTGGATGTTGAATGTGGAGGATTGGAGGTATGGAAGTTGAACGATAAGTGATTCGTGTGTTGAATTGGATGAAAAGCATGTTGTATGTTTATGATGTGGCATTTTGATAATATGAAGTAGATCGTTTTATTGATTACATAATGAGTTGCGTATATATACATGCGTAGTATGGTTAATTTTATTGAAATTATAAAAGTTGTATATTATGTTGGGAAGTAAGATGAACATGCGGGTAGTGTATACGAGTCTGCATGACTCGATCGAGTGGGGGGCACTCGATCGAGTAGGGGAGGTACTCGATCGAGTGGGTGTGACTCGGTCGAGTAGATAGTTTGATGTTTTTCTGGGCAGAATCGTGTTTTTCGGTACTCGATCGAGTATATAGGGGCACTCGATCGAGTAGGGTCCGCTCGATCGAGCTTCATGTCAGCTCGGTCGAGTATGTTTTTGAGCAGAGGTCTGATTAGGTTCTGGAGTCGAGGCACTCGATCGCGTAGGTTGGGCACTCGATCGAGTGGGTTCTGGTACTCGATCGAGTGGGGTCTGTGCAGGTTATATACGTGTTTTGGGGTTATAGTATGCATGTTTATATCTACCTTTTCTTATATAGTTACAAGATGCCGCCAAAGAAAAACGCCTTATATGCTAGAGCTGAGAACATGAACATTGACGATATAGTAAAGATGTTGGAGCACCAAGATGCTCTTACGGAAGCGTTGAAGAGAGTGGGAAAGGATAAGGAGGTTGATCATTCAAAGATCAACATCCACATATCGAGGTTCAACCCAAAAAAGTATAAGGGGACCGGGGAGCCAATTCTTCTTGATAATTGGCACAGGGAGATGGAGAACATCCTGGAGTTGGTGCACTGCCCGTATGAGTTGAAAGTAGAACAAGCTGCATTCTACTTGAGGGAAGCGGCAGGAGAGTGGTGGGATAAGGTCAAGGTGAGTGTTAGAGCGATGTACATGAAGCAGGGGCTACCTGCTATACCTTCAGATGAGTTTAGGAGAGCTATGAGGCGAGAGTTCATACCGGAACATGTGATGAGCAAGTTGAGAGAGGAGTTCGATGAGTTTAAGATGGCATCTGACATGATGGTGGCTGAGTACTACCGTAAGTTTAATGAGAAGGCTAGGTACGCTGAGGATATGGGTTTGAGTGAGGAGAACCTAGCTTTAAGGTTTGAGAAGGGGTTGACCCCCAAGATAATGGAGAAGCTACCCGTGGGAATCCTTACAGATGTTAGGGAAGCTTATGAGAGAGCTGGGAGGGCTGAGAGGTTGGTGGAGATGACCCGAGAGAGAGGTACTGAGAAAAGAAATTAAAGGCTGAGAGCGAGGGTGGTGGACAATCCAAATACAAGAAGGGCAACCACACTCACGCAAGAGCATATTTATCTGGTTCGGGGTTTAGTGCTGGGGTTTCATATGGGCGTGGCCGTGGGAGTGGTAGTAGTAGCTGGGGAATGACCTGTTTTAACTATGGTGTTGTAGGCCACAAGAGACATGAGTGCACCAGTGCGGTGAGTGGGGGTTTCCAGAGGCCGGGACAGAAAGCTTTTCATAGGGTCCTACACAGAGTTATGCGAGCAATAGACCAGCTGGGTCATGGAACAACAGGGGAGATTAGAACAACAACGGTGGGGGCAACCGCAATGGCGGTAATTCTTATCAGAAACCAGCTACGAACACCAACAACAACCAGGGGTCGGGTGCTAAACCGGCTACTTCACTAGTCTTGTCCAGGAGGGTGGGCGACGACCGATGGCAAGTCGTTTACGATGGAGAAGAAAGCAGCTGAGGACGACGCTCATGTTATCACTGGTACTTTTCTTGTTAATGGTGTTTATACCTTTGTTTTGTTTGATTCGGGGGCGTCACAGTCGTTTGTATCTTCGAGTCACGCTAAAAGGTTGGGTCTGAGAGAGTATGAGTCTGTAAGAGAGGAAGTTTTCATACCTTCGGGTGAGTCTGTATCGTGTGGGAGGTTGTATAGAGATGTATCCATGATAGTTGGGCAAGTTGATCTACCTGTACACTTGCTAGAGTTTCCTTTAGAGCGATTTGAGATGATAGTCGGGATGGATTGGTTGGGAAAGTACAAAGCTAAGATATATTGTCATCAAAAGAAAGTTTCTCTGAGAGGTCCTAAGGGCATTAGTGTGTCTTATCGTGGGTTTGTTGTCAAACCCAAAGTTAAGTTGATTGCAGCTGTGACCTTGAAGTCCTCTCTGAGGAAGGGGTGTCCATTGATCTTGTGCCATGTGAGAGATGACATGATGGAGAGTCCGACAGTTGAGCAGATACCAGTTGTGGGGGAGTTTCCAGATGTCTTTCCAAAGGAGATTTCGGGGTTGCCACCGAAGAGGGAGATAGATTTCAGTGTTGAGCTGAAACCGGGGACGGGCCAATCTTTAAAGCACCGTACCGATGGGTCCTAAGGAGTTGGAGGAGCTCAGGAAGCAGTTAGATGATCTGATTGAGAGGGGATACATTAGACCTAGTGTATCACCGTGGGGAGCGCCAGTCCTGTTTGTGAAAAAGAAAGATGGGAGTTTCAGGTTTATCTCAAGGTTTTGGAAAGAGTTGCAGGAGTCTTTGGGAACTACATTGAAGACGAGTACAACATTTCATCCTGCGATAGATGGTCAGATAGAGAGGACCATCAAGACTCTTGAGGATATGTTACGAGCTTGTGTGATGGATTTTGGTGGTAGCTGGGAACAAAGGTTAGATTTGATTGAGTTTTCTTATAACAACAGCTATCACACCAGCATTGGCATGGCGCCATTTGAGGCTTTATATGGGAGGAGATGTAGGAGTCCGATTTGTTAGGACGACAGTGCTGAGGCAGTGGTTCTAGGACCAGAGATGGTGCATGAGATGGCAGAGCAGATTAAGCTGATCAGGGAGAGGATGAGAGTGGCTCAGGATAGATAAAAGAGTTATGCAGATCTACATCGCCGGGATATAAAGTTCCAGGTTAGGGACAAGGTTCTTCTGAAAGTGTCTCCTATGCGTGGGGTCATGAGATTTGGTAAGAAAGGCAAGCTGAGTCAGAAGTTCATAGGACCTTATGAGATCTTAGATCGGGTAGGAGAATTTTCTTATCGGTTGGCCTTACCGTCTGCTTTGGATAGGGTACATAATGTGTTTCATGTCTCTCAGCTGCGGAAGTATGTGAGTGATATGTCACATGTGTTAGAGGTGGAGAATATATAGTTAGATGAGTCCTTGTCTTATCTTGGGGTGCCTAAACAGATTCTTGACCGGAAGGTTAGGAAGACTAGACATGGTGAGACAGTCTTGCTTAAGATCCTTTGGTCTAATCATGAGGTTGAGGAAGCAACATGCGAGGCGGAGGAGGCCATGAGAGAGCGCTATCCGTTTCTTTTTTATCAGGTATGTATGGTTACGGGGACGTAACCTTGTTTCTTTTAGGGGAGTAGGAGATGGTCGCGAAGAGTTTTTACATCTTTTTGTGTTGATTTTGACATAGTTAGTACTTGTTTGAGTCGGGTTGAGTTTGGTTGGTACATATGTGTTGGAGTTTTTATCGTTGAGTTTTGTTTTTGGTTGTTGTGTCGGGAGTGTGTTAGTATGTTTTTATTTTGTTGTGGTTTGAACTTCGGGGACGAAGTTCTTTTTAAGGAGGGAAAACTGTAATACTTCGGTTTTATGAGTCTCTGGGTACTCTATCGAGTGGGGCTTACTCTGTCGAGTAAGTGTGTTTTGATTTACGAAACAGGGTTCTGCTTGTAGGGTACTCGATCGAGTAGCCTTGGCACTCGATCGAGTAAGTGGCACTCAATCGAGTATGTTACTTACTCGATCGAGTAAGTTGGTTATCGGGTAATATTTTGACAAGTTTTGTTAATAATGCGAATTAGTATATATAATACTCCGTTATCTTTCCTAAAACTTTTATAAATCTAATACACACAAAAAGAGATTGCAAAGTACGTTGTTCTCCACATTCGAATTATTGGCAAATCCTGGAGCTAGAGAGGTCGGATTTCGTTGTTCTTTGCATCATAGTAATCCTTGCGTCAAGGATAAGATCCACGTACCATTTTTATAGCATTTGGTTGACTTTGGTTACTTAATTTAGGGAATTTGGGGTTTTTATGATTTGTTGTGTTAGTAGTGATTGTATGATTATGTGAATAGGAGGAGGATTCGTAGAAGAACAATTTTGAGACAGCTGCTAGATCGTCTGCTGTTGTGTTGCATTCCAGGTAGGGGTTTCCCTACTCAGTATTAGTTACATGATATGTGTGGTGATTGTGCTGTAGTTAGTGATTGTTGATTGATTCAGACGGTTGTGATTTCGTATTATTGATTGATTCAGGCGGTTGATGGTTTTGTGTTGTGATTACTGTTTATCCGTCTATATTCTTCCTGGTGCGTCCCTGGCTGAGTGGAGTCACTTACGGGAGTGGCTTCACGCCCATGATTCGCCTTCTGTGGAACCCGCCACAGAAGGGATGTGCACATTAATGGACTTGGGTTTATCGCTCGATGGAGATGAGCGGGGCTTAGGTGGGAAAGGCTGCGGTCCCCCACTGGCGGTGTGGAGTACCTGCTGCGATGGGTACTCTGGCAGGACTACACACTTTAGTGTGTAGTCAGTTATGAGGAGATTGATTATGGAGTTGGGATTGGATGTGATGATTGAGCTGTTTGGTAATTGTTTTATTGTGATTTATGTTGTGTAATTAGTACTGACCCCGTCTTTGTTTTGTAAAACTGTGGTGTTCTATTCGGGGATGGTGAGCAGTTGTTGAGCAGGTTTGATTAGAGGCATTTGGGGCTAGCTGGGATGAGTCACCACGAGCTGATTAGAGTCTTCCGCTGTCATATTTTAGTAGTTTGATACATTTGGTTTTTGAGAACATGTACCATATTTTATCAGTTTGGTTTTGGAATTATAATCACTTAAACTTTATTACTATTTAAATTATGTTTCGTTATTGTCATTTGATTATCATTGCCTCGGGAAATCGAGATGGTGACGTTCTTATACCTGAGTGGTCCAGGTAAGGCACTCTGAGTATGGGGGTGTCACAGTGTGTAGTCGGTTACTGTGTGAGATTGGGAGACCCGGGACGGAGGATGATCAGCTGGTTACTTTATGCACTTGTCTTATTTTAATTATGCAGAACTGACCTCATTGTTGTTTTATAAAATCTGTGGTGATCCATTCGGGGATGGTGAGCAGATTGTGACAGGTGATGCAGTCCTTTAGCTATGGGCATTCATGGGGAGTCATCACTCGAGTCTAGCTTCCGCCTTCAAGAGACTTATCTTTCATTTCTAGTTGTCTAGCTTTTCCAGTTGTACTTTAGTTTTGATTTTGGGAACATGTAATCGTTAAACTCAGTTACACTTTAATAAATGTGTTTTGGATTGTTGCTTTTGATATACTAACCTCGGGCAACCGAGATGGTAACAGCCTTTCATGCTAGGGTAGTCCTTGGTAAGGTACCTTGGTATGAGGGGGTGTTACATTTGGTCTTGAAGTGTCGAAGGACAACACCGATAAGCCCTCCGACTTCACCGTTAACCACATATCGAGAGCCATTTCGGGGAGGGAACTCTATTCCCTCAAACAATGCTATACCTTTGCCATCCAACATCCGGTGATTCGAATCACCGAGCGCTTCATAGCCGGAACCGTCAATGGGAGGCTAGAATAAGATAGGTTCACCCTACTTGACTTTCTTAGAGTCCTACTTGAATGTACAAGGGACAAGGCCTTATAATTTCAACACGCTCCTTGAGATGCTTACAAGGCTCAATGACTTCGCTCAAGGGAATTCTAAAACCAAGACCTTTGTGATGGGCGGCCTAATCACAATATTGGCCAATGAACTTTGCCCCAGGTTTAACCTTCATGGGAGCTATGAAAAGCTCCAAGGGGGCACTTTGATTGATGAGGATGCTATCTTCAATCACCACCGGTGGTGCACTTACAACCAAGTAGGAAGTGTGGAGTGGTTCACAAAGGGATGCTCTTCACTTATTCTTTTGGGGTGGAACATGCCACCCACCGAGCCACGGTTGAATCGGTATTCACCTAAGTCGAGCTACCTCCTCCCCATTGAGATCAATCACAACCCACCGCAAAGAGAAGAAGTAACTCGTCAACCTCGTGAGTTGCCGGAATAGGGTAATGCACCACCATCCTATGTACCCATTCCACCCTACCCGATACCACATGTACAATTCACTCCCCAAGATCCAAGAGCTCCAAACATGAATGATTTAATGAAGCTCATGCAACGTGTCGATCTTGGAGTGCACGATGGGAGGGTTGACAACTACTTGGCTCAATACCCCTCCTATTATAACATGGCTCAACAAGGGTATATCAACCCTAGAGGCCTCACCCATATTGGGCTAAACCGCACCTTTTGTTCCCTAACCAAGGGAACCAAGAAGAGAAATTTGGTGGCCAAGGTGAAGGATTCTTTGGCCAAGGAGGAGGATTCGACCAAGGAGGTTCTAGCGGTCGTGGGTACCGCAATGATGATGATGATGATGACGAGTGAGATGACAAGAGGTGTTTGACCACACCACCTCCATTTGTATGATACTTTTTCCCTTTTCTCTCATGTATAGTTGCATGACATTTTCAATTACCTTACATTTAGTTGCATTTGTATTATATTTAATATTGTATTTGCATTAGTTAATTCATATAGTATAGTTGCATTGTAATATATCTCCACATGTTTCATATAGTTAGTTGCATATAGACTAGAATTCATGCATAATCACTAATGACTAAACCTATTCATTTCTACACTAGAAATATTGTTTAAATCGGTTTGGGGAGGTTTGATCATAGGTGACCATAGTTTACTAGAAATCATGCATCATCTAGTGTAGTGTAGATTGCATTCATTTGTTATATATGTCATACAGAATTGCATTTAGTTAGAGCATGCATTCATATCATATCATTGCATTTATACTTCATTTTCATAAAATCAAAAATCCAAAAACCATGTATTTATTTTACATCCCTACTCCTACATCTACATTGAGGACAATGTCCAAAATAAAGTGGGGGATGAGAATTTATACTCCAAAAATCCATAAAAATTTGAAAATTTCAAAAACCAAAAACATGTTCTTTAATTTAGTAGTGTAGAATTGTATATACTTGTGTTTTTGTTCTCTTCTCACATAGATATGACACTACATTTGGGGCATTGTCAAGGGAATGTTAAGATCGCTTGGTATGATCGCTCTAATCTCTATTTCTCTTCCATTTATTTTCATTATTCATACGAAGAGGATGGGCTTACATGTCAAGGAGGATGTGGTGTATTTTGTTGTTGCGATTTGTGTATCTATGTGTTGTTAGGAGTTGCATTTAGTTTATATGGCATAATAGTTTATAGAAGCATATGCATTAGAGTTGTATATATGCCAGTTGCATCATGGCATGTAGTTGCATGATTAGAAAATTTTGTGAAAATGTCTATTTGGGAATCTTGACAAGTGTTATAAGGCCCTTGTAGATAATTTTTCTCCTTGAGACTTTGTTTGCTAGAATACCCTTAAGACACTCTAGGATGTGTCATACTAGTATCTTGATGTGACCATAATTAGAGCATATTTATTCCCCGAATTAGCCTTGTTCCCATGCTTTTTAGTGCATATTTGGGTCATTTATTGTCTTTAGTCCTTTGTTTTGCATATTCTTTGAGGTTTTGATCCCTTGGTAGGAAAGGAGTGCAAACCTTGCATTTTCATGGCAAAACGAGGCTACATTGATTGAATTCAATGACCAAGCATCAAGGAGAGACAAGATTAGAAGGCCTTTGTACATACTATAGTAGATGGGCAATGATGAGAAAAGATCCTTGCATTCCCGAGAAAATCCCCAAGGATTTTATGAAGAAAAAGGAAGAAAAGAAGAAGAAACAAGACTGCCCAGCAATCCGTGCGTCTTACCCAGAAGACGCCCGTCCACCATCCACAATCCGTACGTCTTCACCACCAAGACGCCCGGGCAAAAACTCCAGAAGACGCCCGTCTTCACCCCCAAGACGCCCGGGCAGAGACCACCAAATATGCCCGTCCCGTGCTAAAGACGTCCGGATTCCCAGGCAGACCCATTTCGTCTTCTTCAAGCTTCAAGGAAGGATGCACATCTTTTTCTAGAGACCGGAGTCTCCCTAGAGACCGGAGTCTTTCCAAAAAGACCGGCGTTTCCTCAACAAGGGACTTAATCGTCATTTAAGCCCTTAGTTAACCCTAATTCATGCACCTAATCCCCACTATAAATACCCCATTAGTCTAATTAGAAGAGCATGTTCTTCTTAGCAATCTCTAGTGTAGTTAATATCAATAAAATGTCTCTTTAATCTTGTAATCAACAATTAATCAAGTTTTATTTCCTTAATCTCTCTCTTGTTCATCCTTTATTTTGGGTAATTGAAGATTATTTGGGTTATTATTGGGAGATTGACAACCTTCCAATCAAGCATCAAGTACTTCTTTTATTCTTTGCTTTATTATTGGAATCATTAGTAGGTATAATTCTCTTAATCCCTCTTTAATTATTGTTAATCACTTTCATTTATTCATCATGTTTCACTTTGTTGGTATGATTGAAAACCTTGCTAGCATGTTCCACATGATAATGAGTGAGTAGTTACTTAGCTAGGGTTAATGGGTAATTAGGGGAAACCAACATGGGGGATGATTCATGCTTAAATTAATATGCTTTCATAGTTTATTTGCTTGCTTGTTGTGATCTCAACTTATGCACATGTTATGTTTGATGAAATGCGATCCTATGAATCCTTGCATTTTTTACCCATCACCTATCTTTTCAATGAGACTTGTAAGACATAAACCAACTCGAGTCTCGTTAGACCATGCATATAGTTGAGTAGGGAAGATTAAGTCGACTTGTAGGTGTTGTACAATCTAATCGATTCGGCTCCGGGACCCAAACTTTCCTAGGATTGTAAGATATAAACCAACTCGATCCATCACAACAATAATTGCTTGCTTATAATTTGAGAACATGTTTGTATGATCAATTCTCATGAATCCCCTATGACCCCATGACACCCTAGTGCCCTTTTATCAATTGTTTACATCCCTTTTAATTCATCTTGCTTGTTTACTTTCATTGCTATTTAGTTTAGTGATCTTCTACATCAAACCCCAATTGTGACACCCCTTAAGACACCACTAGTTGTAATAGAAATCTCATCTCAATTCCCGTCTCTTGGGATCCGACCTTTACTTGCCTCTTTACTAATTGTAGAGTTGTTTGTGAAGTTATAAATTGTGTTTTGGTCTAGGTGCTCCTAACGACAAGTAACCGAAAGATTTAGTCCCGACCAAAAAATGGCGCCGTTGCCGGGGACGGTGTTAACTTGATTTAGATTTTCTTATATTGTTATTAGTTGTGTCTTTCTTTGCCTTGGGGAAGTAAAACTCCTCAAGGTTTGTTCTAATTGTTTTCAAGTTGTTTGATATTTTGCAAGATGGACCTTATAGATTGTTTTGTAGAGGACCACTTAAGTATACCTTTCTTCAAAGATCCCATGCAAGCATTGGAAGCCTTGGAAGCAAGCGAGGCTAAAAATATGTATTGGGAATTGGAGGTAGATCTTTGTGAGGCCGCTCTAGCTAACAAAGAACTTACTCATGCACAATCTGAATTGGTACATAACATCCTCGTGGAAGCATGTCAACCTATAGAAGATGAGCAATCCATCCTAGAAGACATCTTACAAGCTCAAGAGCAAGAGGAATTCGTCATGGAATTCGAAGGCGACAAAATTGATGAGAATGAAGAACAAGTTGAATATGTCATGAGAATGGAATGTCTAATGGAGATGGAGCAAATTCTCAATGAAACTCCAAAGGAGGAAAGTGAGGTACAAATCCCTACTCTAAAACCCCTTCCCCCAAATTTGAAATATGCTTACCTTGATGAATCAAAGACCAAACCCGTGATTGTTAATGATAGACTTGATGAGAACCAATTGGGAAAATTGCTTGATGTGTTGAAACAACATGAGAAGGCTATAGGTTATAGTCTAGATGACCTTAAGGGGATAAGTCCCAACATTTGCATGCATAGAATTCATCTAGAGGAGGACCATAGACCTACCATTCAACTTCAAAGAAGATTAAACCCCCACATGCAAGAAGTTGTCAAAGGAGAGGTTATGAAATTACTTGATGCGGGAATCATATATCCCATATCGGATTCTTTGTGGGTTAGCCCCGTCCAAGTGGTACCTAAGAAAGGAGGTACCACGGTGGTGACAAACGAAAAGAATGAGCTAATACCCACAAGGAAGATCACCGGTTGGCGTATGTGTATTGACTATCGAAAATTGAATTCCGCAACAAGAAAGGATCATTTCCCCCTACCATTCATTGACCAAATGCTTGAGAGGTTAGCTTCCAACAAATTCTTTTGTTACCTTGACGGGTATTCGGGATTCTTTCAAATCCCTATACACCCGGATGACCAACATAAGACCACCTTCACATGCCCTTATGGTACTTTTGCATATAGGAGGATGCCTTTTGGTTTATGTAATGCCCCCGCCACTTTCCAAAGATGCATGATGAGTGTCTTCTCCGACTACCTAGAGACCATAATGGAAGTTTTTATGGATGATTTTAGCGTTTATGGAAAGGACTTTGACTCATGTTTGCATAATCTTTCTCTTGTATTACAAAAATGTGAAGATGTTAGTCTTGTTTTAAATTGGGAAAAGTGTCACTTCATGGTCAATGAAGGAATTGTTTTGGGTCATTTAATTTCGAAAAAGGGCATCGAGGTCGATAAAGCTAAAGTTGAGGTGATAGAGAAACTCCCGCCTCCCGTGAATGTTAGAGGGGTGAGAAGTTTTCTCGGTCACGCGGGTTTCTATCGCCGTTTCATAAAAGATTTTTCAAAAATAACGAAACCCCTCACTCAACTCTTGCTTAAAGATGCCCAATTCCATTTCACTGATGAGTGTGTTGAAGCCTTTAATAGAATCAAGGAAGCACTAATCTCGGCACCGATCATTCAACCTCCAAATTGGGAACTACCATTCGAGATTATGTGTGATGCTAGTAACTATGCTGTTGGAGCGGTTCTTGGCCAATGGGTAGGAAGAGCTCTTCATGCCATCTATTATATAAGCAAGACTCTTGATCCCTCCCAAGTGAATTATGATACCACCGAGAAGGAGCTTCTTGCCATTGTCTATGCTTTAGACAAATTCCGTTCCTACCTACTTGGATCCAAGGTGATTGTCTTTTTGGATCACCGTGCTCTCCGACATCTCTTGATAAAGAAGGAGGCAAAACCAAGGTTGTTGAGATGGATTTTGCTTCTTCACGAATTTGACTTGGAAATAAGAGACAAGAAAGGAGCCGAAAATGTAGTGGTGGATCACTTGTCGAGGATCCGGTTTCATGATGAACATGGAGAAACACCAATCAATGACTCATTTCCCGACGATATCTTGATGGCCATTCAAACACAACTTGAAAGGCACATCACCCCATGGTTTGCCGATTATGCCAACTATATTGTTGGAAGAGTACTCCCTCCAAATTTAAACCACAACCAAAGAAAGAGGTTCCTATTCGAAGTAAAGAGGTACTTTTGGGATGACCCAAACCTCTACAAGGAGTGTAGTGATGGGCTCTACCGGAGATGCATCCCTCAATGGGAAGTTCAAGGAATCTTGGAAGGGTGTCACTCATCACCCTACGGTGGGCACCATGGAGCAAAGAGAACCATTGCAAAAATTCTTCAATCGGGCTTCTATTGGCCTACAATGTTTCAAGACACAAGGGAAGTCATCATTCATTGTGATGCTTGTCAAAGAACGGAGAATATCTCTTGGAGGAACGAAATGCCACAAAGGGGAATTATAGAGGTGGAGATCTCCGATGTTTGGGGGATCGACTACCAAGGTCCGTTTGTGACATCCAATGGGAATAAGTACATCCTTGTGGTCGTAGACTACGTCTCAAAGTGGGTGGAGGCAATTTCCACTCCAAATGATGATGCAAAAACGGTCACCAAACTCTTCAAGAAAATAATCTTCCCAAGATTTGGAGTTCCTAGAGCAATCGTAAGTGATGGAGGAACGCATTTTCATGAAAAGAAACTCGCATCTCTTTTGACCAAATATGGTGTTCAACATAGGACCGGCTTAGGATATCATCCTCAAACAAGCGGTCAAGTTGAAATTTCGAATAGAGAGATCAAGCAAATCCTTGAGAAAGTTGTGAACAAGACCCGAAAAGATTGGAGCACAAAGCTTGATGACGCTCTTTGGGCTTATAGGACGGCCTATAAGACTCCCATAGGAGCCTCCCCTTACAAGCTTGTCTATGGAAAAGTGTGTCACTTGCCAATCGAATTGGAGTACAAAGCTTTTTGGGCAATCCGAGCACTTAACCTTGATCTCAAATTGTGTGGTCAAAAGAGGATGATTCAAATTCAAGAGTTGGAGGAATTCCGACTACAATCCTATGAGAATGCCAAGATTTACAAGGAAAGGACGAAATTGCTCCATGACAAGAGGATTAAGCAAAAGGCCTTGTACAAAGGGGACAAAGTCCTTCTATTCAATTCCCGCTACCGACCTTTTCCGGGAAAGTTGAACTCTAGATGGATGGGTCCCTACGTGATCACCGAAGTTGGAAAATATGGAGATTTTGAAATCAAGGCAGATGATGGAAGCAAGTTCAAGGTCAATGGTCAAAGGTTGAAGCCATACTATGAGGGAGCGTTTATTGGAGAGGTCGAGGTCACCTACCTCGGGCCTTCTCATCCTTGAAAGAACCATCAAAGGGAGAGTTTGGTGGAGTCCTCCCTAAACCACCACTTGTAAATATACTAACCCTCTAACTTGTATTTATAATTTTATTGCATTTCTTTAATCATAAACATAAACTCTTTCCATGAGGGTAAGTGAGGGAGGGTCACTAACGAATTTTGAATGAAGGAAGGAACCCATCTTCAAGTGTGGGGAAGCATTTATGAGAGGAAGAATTCGCAGCTTGAACCCGAGTGTCTTCATTGGAATCCGCCCGTCCTGCTGGAATCCGGGCGTTTTAGGAAGAATTCGTCCGTCCTTTTAAGCTCTGAAATTGAATTTTTGGGACTGTTGAAGAATCCGAGTGTCCTGGCAGAGAAGACGCTCGTCCCGAGGAATCCGCCCGTCTTTGCAGAAAGACGCCCGTCTTTTTGCCTGTGCATTTCAAGAAAGGATACTGTCTCAGAATCCGCCCGTGTTTGGGAAAAGACGCCCGTCTCCTTTCAGAAGAATCCGAGCGTCTTGGGGTCGAGACGCCCGTCTTGGCGGCGTCATATTTTTGGAAAGTTAACTGCGACAGAATCCGAGCGTCTTTCCACAAAGTCGCTCGTCCCGAGACGCTTGAATCCGAGCGTCTTATGCTCGAACCCGCTCGTCTTCCTGCGGTAAATCAAACACGATTTTTCCTATTTTATTAAACCCCACCACACAATTTGTGACACATCACCCTTCCTTCCACTTGTATTATAAAAACCCACCTCCTTATGACTCCAAAGCATATCCCAATCACTCTTTTACCCCACAAAATCAAAAAAACCCCAATTTTATAGGGTTCCAAAAGCAACATTCAATCCACAAATAGCATCTTTATACTTTAACAAATCCAAAAATTCCAGCTCAACAATCAAGAATGCCACCAAGGGGATCTTCCTTTAGGGAAAGAAGAAGACCAAGGGTAAGAGGAAGTTCTTCTACCTCCCACATCAACACCTTAAGAAGGGAGCATGAAGAAATTGTGGATCTTACAAGGCTTGATGACTTCTCAAACGTCGAATTCGTCAATGATGTGCAAAGACTAGTTTTCCACCGGCTTCTTAGTAAGAACATTCTCCCTACTAAGTTTTTATGTCATAATACGTTAAGGAAACTTGGGATTTATCACCAAGTGGAAGCTCTCGTTGAAGTATTTGGTCTCTCTACCCTTTTTCACATGTATGAGCAAACTTACCGACCCCTTGTGCTCGAATTTTTGAGCTTTTTGAGAATCACAACCTTGAATAGAACGATATGCATAGAGTTTAGGTTGGAGAATGTTTCAAGAATGATGACTCTAGTGGAATTTGCAAATGTGCTTGGTCTTGATGTCTCGCCTACCCGGACATCGAAACCAAAGAAATATAGTGTTGAACCCCTATGGAGAGCCATGACCGGGGGAGATTTCATACACACCAAGGAGTGTCTCGCTTTCCACATTCAAAATCCTATTTTGAGACTCACTTACCGGTTCCTTTCCGGCACCCTCCTTGCTCGCCGAGACCCGACAATTGTGAATCAACTCGATCTTGTGTTCATGGAATCTTACCTCAATATCCAAGGAAGGAGTGTGTACCACTTCAATGCGCCTCTTGTGCTACTCGAAAAATGGGCAAAGTTTAGGAACGGTGATGATGATGGGATGAAACACATTATAAATGGAGGGCTCATTACAAAGCTTGCGAAGCATTTCAATCCGAAGTTCAATGAGAATAATGAGTATGCTCCTCTTTCCGGAAATACAAGGATAAACGAAGATTGACACGGCTATCGCAACCCTATCAAAGATAAAACCTAACGGTCTCAACTAAAATGTAGCAGAGGCAGTCGAGTATCGAATCCACAGGGAGGTAACGTAACTATAGCTGTCTATTTCTAATCCTATGGTAACAATTGGGGGGTTTGTTTGAAATTGGTTCTAAGCTACGAAGTCTGAAGGGAAGAGAAATAAGGCAAAGAGTAATAAAAGCAATAAAATATGATTAAACTATCAAGAAGAGAGGGACATGTCGGGATTTCGGTTCACTACGGTAGTCCAACAACTCAGCTGTAAATGACTCAGACGAACTAATGTGAGACGGATGTTAAAAGGTCCTTTCGGTCCACTTTCTATCCTAAAGTACCACTAACTTAACTTTCGTCCTCATTAGGGTAGTCTACTATTTATAGCAGGCCTATTTAGTCCAATCTTTCGATCCAGGATTAATTTTAGCCAGTTTAATGGGTGACATAGAAGCGTGCACTCAACTAGGTCGGGAATTACAATTAAATTGCTATAGTGACAGAGTCTCGTGATTAATTCGTCTAATTCATCTACTAAATCGTCATCTTTCTACCGTAGATTCCCTAATCCCAACATGAAGGGAGTTTAGCTACTCATATCGGTAATTAAACTAACAAAAATAAATTTCAAAAAAACATAATGAATAAACAATAAATCGCAATAATGAAAATTAGGGCAGAGGAAGATAAGAACACAAATGAGAAATTAAAGCAACAAATGATTATTATTAATAAAAGGAGAGAAAGGATTACAATCAATGCGAATCCGGCGTAAAGAACAACTGAATCCGAGCAATAATAATCCCAAGGAAAAGTAACAGTGAAGGAAAGAAAAGCTACGTACTGAGGTTTTCAGTAAAAGAGTTTGATAGATTAAAAGGTAATCCTAATTAACCTAGTAATGTGCTTAAATAGCAAAAAGGAAATAATGTTTAGCGAGATAACACAAAACACGGACTGATTAAAAGCCCATAATGACGAAAACCACTCGATCGAGTGGATTAAACCACTCGATCGAGCAACTTCTCAGCAAAAGTTACTCGATCGACCAACAGGTTACTCGATCGAGGACTTGGTCTTGTGCAGCTTACTCGATCGACTGAGGGACAGCTCGATCGACCATCAGGGGGTGTAGAAACCACTCGATCGACTGAGGAACAGCTCGATCGAGTGACTATGTCTTCATTTCAGCTCACGTCTTCACCCAAGTGTCTCGTAATGCGTGCTGCGACGCTTTCAAGTGCAGTGTCTCACTCTGGGACAATCCCGTCTCCTCTAAATGCATGCAAAAAGGACGAAAAGGAGTATGGTTCCACTACTTTCGCGATCATCCCTACAAAAAGGACAAAATACACCAAAGTAGCCAATTCGGGGCAAAATACCATAAAAACAGTATAGAAATGCATAGAAATACGTGCTGAAATAGGCTAAAAAGACTATACATTAGGCACGTATCAAATCTCCCCAAACCAAACCTTTACTCGCCCTCGAGTAAACTCAAAACTAAACTAATGGAACGGAAATGATAACTCAGAGCTAGCTTAACTTGTCTACTTGAACCAGTTTAATGCAACAAAAACCAACAGTTAAAGCCAAGCAGTCAGTACGCAAACGAATTATAGGCTGTTCAAAAATTAAGCTGACCTATCGACCTTGCAAGACCAACAAAACTGAACTCTCACATGGTCACTCTTCTCTCATGAAGCAAAGGGCAAATGTATTATGTAAAAGAGAGAAGAAAAGACAGTCACTCACCTAACTGCGACCTACATAACATGCATGCAACAAAAATGAAAGACAATTCAAGTACTAATGCACAAATTCCAACCGATAATGTCCGTCACAGCCGAGGGTTTGCAAATAATATGGGAATAGTGAGGTTCAGGTGAGAAAGGCAAAACAAGTTATGGAAAAGTGGAGGTAAAAGCGTCAAGCTAGTTCCTGACAGGACCATAATGAAACCATCCGGATCTCAACTGAATGAAAACTAAGTACAAGTGCCCTTTACTTGGCACAAAACTCACTAGACTCAAAGCACAATCTCCTCAAAAAATATGGGATAGAACGGAGGAGTCAGACAGTCACAAACTTCCCTTTTAAAGACACCGTCTGAAATAACTAACTGAACAACAACCCTTGTCGATTGTACGTCTTCAAACATCTTCTCAACTCTGACAAGAGGGCACAACTATTTTCACGATTTTTCTTTCTTTCTTTTTTTTTTCGTTTCAGCTCTTTTTTTCTGTTTTTCATATTTTTTTTTTCTTTTCCTTTCTTTCACGTTTTCTTTCCTTTTTTTTTCATTACTTCTTTTTTTTTTTCTTTCCTTCCTCCTTCCTTAATACAAACACCAACTCCAAACAAGAATTACGGACCAAACTGCAATGGAAAACATACCACAAAAGAACATACTAACTAGCTTGACTAGGCAGGCTTAGTTTGGAATGTAGCTAATAGGTCAAAAAGGCAAGTTTTGGCTAATGTGGAGCTAAATGGGTGAAAGATATAAAGAAAGGGGAAATTACAAGACCCTCCCTACATGTGACACCAACCACAAACCCGAATATGTGCATTTGACGAGAAGTTGAATGTCATAAATGTGCAAATGAGATGAACATGCTATGCAAGGAGTACTACTCTCAAAATTCCTAATGAACTGGTCATGAATGTCACCAGTTATGGCTCTAAAGCTCGAATTTTTAAGTAGTTTGCCGCTTTATAGGTCAAGTCTAAAAACAATCGACTTATATTTGAACAGAAATTCGTAGATTATGCGTATGACAAGGCTAAAAACTATCAATAAAAGTGCAAGGCTCAAGTAAAATGACAAGTTATAGTGCAATTTCATCACGGGAATCTACCGTTCCGACTCAACCTATATGCAAAAGTAAACGTGAAATGTTTTTGAATTTTTGAAATTTTTCTAATTTTTTTGGATTTTTGATTTTTTTATTGAAGATAAACAACAATGCAAGCTGAAAAATTAAACGTGAATGCAAAACAAATGCAGATGCAGAGTCAAAAGGATGCAATACCCTCCCCAAACCAAAACGGACAACGCCCTCGTTGTCCTCCAGCATACACCAGCAGAAAAATGGGGGATCGGGAATATACAACCAACGAATAAAATAAAAGCAATAAATAAAGGAGACAAAATGAAAGAGTAAGAAAACATACAAAACGCGAACTTCCCAAACCAAATTTAAAACGGGAAGGGAGTAGACCAAAGATGTTACTACTCGTCGTCGGCACCGCCATCTCCCTGGTACTCCGACTCAACAAAACGGTTTCCCCAAACCAGCAACAAACTAGGGGAACCTCTAATCGTCATCTCCACCCACATCCTCCGGACCTGGTGTGAACGGGGGGTCGCTCGCCTCCTCCCTGGCAGCTCGATGTGCCACCTGCTCAGCCTGCAACCGCACCTCTCGTGCTACCAGTGTCTCCTCCGCCTCGTCCTCTGAGTCAGAAGGGAGTGGAGGGTACCCACCCTCTGGGTATCGGTAGAAGGAGGGATGCGGCCACCCTGCTGGAACCGGTCGCCGTGCTCGGATATGGAACACGTAGAGCGGGAATACAACCAAGGCCATATCCCGTCTCATCTCAGTAATGTACCTGCACATATCCAGAAGCAAGGCATCACGACGCCCTTGGTCCATGACCTCGAGCGCCCCTAAAACAGGAGGGCAAACAAAATTGGCCGGCAAGGCCGAACCAGAGGGAGGAGAGGTAAGTGGAGGTGCAGGCGTGGGAGTCTGTGTGGGTCCAGTCTGAGCCGGAGTCTGAATCTGAGGGGTAGATGACTCTCCGGCCTCCCGCTTCCTCTTCCTAGAAGAAGAAGTAGGGGTGAAGGTAAGGTGGTAAGTGGGTGGAGGTGGCCTCACTCCCTCAGCAGCAGTCGGGAGCGGTAAAAGTGGAGGAAGGGTAGGGCACGGCAAGGTAACAGACGTGGAACCACAAATCTTCCACGTCCTCGCGCCCTTCTTTGGTAACCAGGCAAAGTCAACCATGGCAGCCAAGTCAAGGTAAGCCTGCTTTTGAGGTGCAGTAAATCCAGGCTCAGTGGGGTAAAGATGGCGGGCAATCCTAGTCACTAACCCGCCGCAGACAACAGAGGTCTTGACCCTCGTCCCAATTCCGTTTCAATGCTGAGCTACCAAGTAAGCAATGTTTAGAACAAACGGGGTACCGTAGTCAATGTTAAGGTACCCCGCGAGAATCGCTAGCTCCGTGTTGGTCACGTTATTGGGCTCAGGTCGTCCAAAGATGGTCTCTCCTATCAGTCGCAAAAAGTAACGGGGAGCAGGTAAGTGAACGTGAGCTCCCTTCCGCGTGGCGTAAGGAGTGTGAGAAAGTGCAGCCCAAAGCGGCTGAAGGAGATCCCGAGGTGGGTCGATGAGGCCGTCACTAACGAGGCCAAGAACCTCCCCAAACCTGGCCAAAGTCCAATGGTGCGACTCATTGCGGAGTCGAAAATGAATGCAAGGACTAGAGGGGTTGGAATCGTAAGAGTCGGTGTCAAAAGAGTAGGAGCTGAAAAACTCGTAAGTGGGAATACGAATAGCAGCTTCCTGCATGGTAATCAGACCCGACATACCCGTCCCGTTCAACAAACTACAGACCTCCTCAAAGATTCCTAAGGTCTCTAGGTCAGTCCGTGCAATGAAACGGGTAGAGGAGAGAGGGCAACGAAGCAAAGCGGATAACCGAGTCCGGTGATCCGCGGAAGCAAAACGTACCGTGGGCATCCCTGGTAAAGGGGTGAGAACGGCCTCCCTCGTAACAGCAGCCTCAGAAGCCTCAGAAGGGCTGGAAGTAATGGCTAGGTGGCTAGCCGGCTGATTCGGCCTAGGTGGCAGCATGCCAGGTTGCGGGAATCGAGGCGTGGCTCCTCGACCCAGCATGGAGAACGGCCTGGTAGGTGTAGAAACAACAGCTAAAGCTGCAGTGGTGACTAAGGCGGAGCTAGAGGCAACAGCAGGGGCCACCGACTCGCTCAAGGACGGACTGGAGGGGGTACTAGTAGAAGGTAAGGAACTAGTATCCATCCTGCAAAATGATAAAGGGCATGATAAGAAAAACGGCTGCTAACCGTGGTTAAAACAACACGCTAACCAACATATGACAGCACATAAAGGCCCTATCAGTCGAAAATTCGACTTACAGCAGACAAAACCCAACAATTCCTCAAAATTTTCGAATACAGTACGTGAGTGATGATAAATTGACAATGTAATGACTGCTAATGGAGACTAAAGCTAGCATGAGAACTGCATATGGCAACATATAAGACTCCAAGCAGGCGAAGAAAATTCGACTCACAGAACATGATTTCCCAAAAGTTCATAGCAAGTAATGGCGAAAGGGGACGGAAAGCATGAAAACAGTTAACAACAGCAGCAAGTAAGCAAGAACTGAAGTTAGACAAGCATGAAAGCATGTAGACCGTCTGACAGTCGAAAAATTCGACTTAGAAGCCCTAATCGCGGAAATTTCGCGCAAAATTCGAATCAAACATGTAACAACAGCGAGGAATTGGGATATAGTCATCAAGCAAGCTAAATCAGGGCATATAAACACAATTAAATCGAAAAAATTCGACTAGACATGGATTTTCGAAACCCTTGTTCAAAATCACCTCATGAAATTCGAATTAATCGAAGATAGAATGCAAAGAGGGTGAATGAACACTTACTTGATGGTGATAAACCTACAAATGCAATTAATCCTCAAGAATCAAGCAAAACAAAGGCGGATTTCAGTCGAAAAACCGCAAACCCTAATTCCCTTTTAAAACCGAGAAAACGGGCACAAATAGAGGGGAAAACAAGGGGCTTTTGAAGATTAATATGCTAGCAATGGAATGTAGGTGACGGATTTGGTGATTTGGGCAAGAAAAATGGGGATTTGGGGGAGTTAAAATCGCAATTAGGGGGAGGGTTAGACGGAATTAGGGAAGCAAATGAAATAGAAAAGGAAGTTAAGAGTTTAAGTTTAGAAAACTCCCGTGTCCTGTTCATTTCACTCGATCGAGTGATTTTAAATCACTCGATCTAGGACTTTTGATGTCCCTGTTGCTCGATCGATGAACATCAACTCGATCGACCAGTACCTCATTTGGCTTTTCTCGATCGAGTAAATAAACTACTCGATCGACCATCTTTCCACTCGATCGAGTACAAAAAGTACTCGATCGAGGACTTTCCTCTTGTGGACTCTTGAATTTCCGTCTTTACTTCCTTGAAATGCGTGAAACTTCCCTAAACCTGCATAAAACACATCCAAAGATATCCCAAAATACCAAATATGCAAAAACACAGTCTATAGTCTTTTACGTCTATGCTAAAAATTGTCTAAAACTAATTGTCCTAAGTAAAACGCAATAAAACAAAGTTAAAAGAAATTCAAAAATTGTCTATTACAAGGTGTTACACGGGGCATTTCCCCGTTCAGTTCTCATCAAACTTCAGTAGCCCCTTCGTGGGCTTCTGACTGGAGGACGTCACCTCAGCAATGCTGACTGTCCTCTTCATCTTCCATGAGCTTGAATTGTCCTTTGAAACAGTAGGAGGAATATAATTCCAATCTATGTAGGTTCGAACTTGCTTCGTCCTTGCTCCTCTGTCATCTTCTTTGACATCCTTGCTTCCAATTTGATTGATAATGGCTACACCATGTCCCTTGACAGTCCCATCCTTGCTTTCATCTGTACCTGCAGTAAGGACAACAGACGAACTTGCCCCCTTTTTGCTCTCAATCTGAGGCGGAGGGTTAACAATAGCGGCACAATTCTCCAAATTTTCATTTGGAGTGTCAATAATAGGAACAATAGAAGAGAGAGCATTGCAAGGCTGGGCTTGAATGGGAGCTCTCCGGAACTTGGACTGATGAAAAATCAAATCCTCGTCCCCTACCTGAAAGGTCAAAGTCTTTCCCCTGACGTCTATTACTGCACGGGCAGTGGATAGGAATGGTCTCCCTAAAATGATAGGGGTGTGTGCATCTTCGGGGATGTCTAAGACAACAAAGTCAACGGGAATAAAGAACTTCCCGATCTGAACAGGTACGTCTTCTGCTATACCTAGTGGCCGTGATAGACTACGGTCGGTCATCTGGACAGTCATGTTGGTACAACTCAGCTTTGTCAAACCAAGTCTCTTAGCCAGAGACAAAGGTAAGACACTTACGCTAGCGCCTAAATCGCATAACGCATTATCAATCAATTGCATACCGATATGACACGGAATCGAAAAACTACCCGGGTCTGATTGCTTAGGGGGTAACTTATTTTGAAATAGGGCTGACCCCACCTCAGTCAAGGCTACGGTCTCACTGTCATTAATAGTCCTCTTACGTGCTAAAATTTCTTTCATAAATTTTAAATAAGAGGGTACCTTAGTCAGCAATTCAGTGAATGGCACAGAGACTTCCAAGCTCTTCAAAAGTTCGACAAATTTGCCAAACTGTTGGTTAACTTTGGTATTCTGCAGCCGCCTCGGGAAGGGAACTGTGATTGGTATCTCGAGTCCCTTGTTTCTCGCTTCCAAAGTGTCCTCCGGAGCAAGTTCAGTATCCTTTGGGCGCTTCTTACCTCTCGAACGAGGTCTTTCCGGTGATATCTCGCTTAAACGAGCACTAGCAGGCTCTCGTATAAGCTTCCCGTCATCAATACCACTCGATCGACCAACTTCCTCACTCGATCGAGTTGTTTCTTCATCATTGTCGATCGATCGATCGAGTAACATTGCCACTCGATCGACCAACTTCACCTTCTGTTCACTCGATCGAAGCGAAACTACTCGATCGACCTGTTTCTTCACCATTTCCACTCGATCGAACACCAGCCTTCAGTCGATCGAGTAACTGCTTTGTCGTGAGTCCTTTTTTCTTGGCAGTACACTGTTCACCATCAGTAATGGCTTCCTTAGGGTCTGATTTTTGCACTTCCGGTCCCTCATAAGAAAGACCGCTTCTCGGTTCTATCGGGTTTACCGTCTCATGTGGATTCTTCTCATTTTGAGTCGGTAATTGACCCAGCTTTCTCGAGGATTGATTTGCAGCAAGTTGGGCAACTTGAGTCTCAAGTGCCTTATATGACGTGTTTCTTTTGATTTTGTTGATCATTCACCGCAATTGCTTCGATATGGCTTGCATCATGGACTTAAGCTCACCCATTTCACTCACCCCACTAGAAGATGTACTTTGGTTAGGAGGGTTGAAGGAGGGAGGCTTCGATAGCCCCGTTGATTCTTGTGTGGAGGAATGTACGGCTGCTGCGGAGGGGGCGGTGGGATTGAGCACATTCTGATTGCTCCACCTCAAATTGGGGTGGACATTCGGCTCGTAGTAATCGTTGTTCCGCCTGTAGTGTTGAAAGGCGGCGCATTGCTCAAAAGGACCGGGACAATGATCGAGACATGTCCCTCTCCCCCACATCTTCTACGAGATGAAAGGACCTTCTGTCATAGCATTAACCTGATACATGCCTCCCTTGGAGGCTCCTCCTAGCTCATACTTGTCAAACCTTGCAGTAAGAGCTTCAAGTGCAGCGACAGAAGAAGATTCAGTAGCTCTTCTTTGATTTCCTCTCGAGTTCCCATATTCAACCTTATGGATGGCCAAATCATCTATGATCTTCCACCCCTTGGTTGCTCCCAAGTTTTCAAAGAATCGGCCAATGGTCATGCAAGATCCAAAATAGCCCTTTGATCGTCGTACAGACCATTATAGAAATGATTGCACAAGCTCCATTTTTCGAAACCATGGTGCGGTATGGTACGCACTAGCTTCTTAAATCGAACCCATGCCTCGTGAAAGTTCTCGTCAGGCCCTTGTTTGAAGCTCGTTATCTGAGCTCTAATGGCAATAGTCCTTGATGCGAGAAAAGTACTTCTTATAGAACGCTAAGGCCGTGAATTCCGATCGATTACACCGTGAGCAACTCGGTCCAAATCCCTATACCACTCCCTCGCAAAGATCGCGGAGTGAGAAGATGAACATGGTTTCTTTTATCCGATCTTTGTCACGTCACGCCAAGGCAGGTGGGGTATGGAGCAAAGAATAATCAATAAAAGTCTCCATATCTTTGAGCCGCATCTTCGATTACGCTCCCCGAACCGATTTCTCTCGATCAAGCCGATATAAAGCGGTTTTCGGTTCAATTTCCGAGCTTCCCGGTAACTCGAACCCCTTGTAAAGATCCTCACTGTGGGTTCGAATGACTGGCAATGGTCGCTTCTTGACCATTTCGGGAAAGTCTGAAAAGTGACGGTTTCAACGATGAGTGTGAAACTGGAGAGGAAGGTGGATTATCCTCGAACAGTTCGTTCTCGTAATAGTTGGAACGAGAACTAGACTCTTCCTCTAACTGTTGGTCTTGAAATAATCTCCTCTTTACGTGCAGAGTCTTTCAATCTCAGGATCGAATGGTAGTAGTGGACCACCCTGCGACCTGCGCATAAGAAGAAACTACAACAGAAAATAAGAATATTCTAAGGAACGGGTGTCCCTTAGACTAAAAAGGACTAAAAATAAAACAACTAATAAATTGAACAATTGCCTCCCGAAGAATCGGCGCCAAAATTTGACACGGCTATCGCAACCCTATCAAAGATAAAACCTAACGGTCTCAACTAAAATGTAGTAGAGGCAATCGAGTATCGAATCCACGGGAGGTAACGTAACTATAGTCATTTCTATTTCTAATCCTATGGTAACAATTGGGGGGTTTGTTTGAAATTGGTTCTAAGCTACGAAGTCTGAAGGGAAGAGAAATAAGGCAAAGAGTAATAAAAGCAATAAAATATGATTAAACTATCAAGAAGAGAGGGACATGTCGGGATTTCGGTTCACTACGGTAGTCCAACAACTCACCAAATGACTCGAGACGAACTAATGTGAGACGGATGTTAAAAGGTCCTTTCGGTCCACTTTCTATCCTAAAGTACCACTAACTTAACTTTCGTCCTCATTAGGGTAGTCTACTATTTATAGCAGGCCTATTTAGTCCAATCTTTCGATCCAGGATTAATTTTAGCCAGTTTAATGGGTGACAGAGAAGCGTGCACTCAACTAGGTCGGGAATTACAATTAAATTGCTATAGTGACAGAGTCTCGTGATTAATTCGTCTAATTCATCTACTAAATCGTCATCTTTCTACCGTAGATTCCCTAATCCCAACATGAAGGGAGTTTAGCTACTCATATCGGTAATTAAACTAACAAAGAAATAAATTTCCAAAATGAGAAAACATAATGAATAAACAATAAATCGCAATAATGAAAATTAGGGCAGAGGAAGATAAGAACACAAATGAGAAATTAAAGCAACAAATGATTATTATTAATAAAAGGAGAGAAAGGATTACAATCAATGCGAATCCTAAGCGTAAAGAACAACTGAATCCGAGCAATAATAATCCCAAGGAAAAGTAACAGTGAAGGAAAGAAAAGCTACGTACTGAGGTTTTCAGTAAAAGAGTTTGATAGATTAAAAGGTAATCCTAATTAACCTAGTAATGTGCTTAAATAGCAAAAAGGAAATAATGTTTAGCGAGATAACACAAAACACGGACTGATTAAAAGCCCATAATGACGAAAACCACTCGATCGAGTGGATTAAACCACTCGATCGAGCAACTTCTCAGCAAAAGTTACTCGATCGACCAACAGGTTACTCGATCGAGGACTTGGTCTTGTGCAGCTTACTCGATCGACTGAGGGACAGCTCGATCGACCATCAGGGGGTGTAGAAACCACTCGATCGACTGAGGAACAGCTCGATCGAGTGACTATGTCTTCATTTCAGCTCACGTCTTCACCCAAGTGTCTCGTAATGCGTGCCGCGACGCTTTCAAGTGCAGTGTCTCACTCTGGGACAATCCCGTCTCCTCTAAATGCATGCAAAAAGGACGAAAAGGAGTATGGTTCCACTACTTTCGCGATCATCCCTACAAAAAGGACAAAATACACCAAAGTAGCCAATTCGGGGCAAAATACCATAAAAACAGTATAGAAATGCATAGAAATACGTGCTGAAATAGGCTAAAAAGACTATACATTAGGCACGTATCAAAGATCTTCTTCTTATTCATCATCATTGGATAACCCTTGAGGGGGTTGATAAAAGGGTCAAGTGGATTACAAAAGGAAGCGACCCAATCTACCTACCAATGACCGGACTACCAAGAATTTCTCCAAGAAGAGGACCTTCGTCACCAATCCCATCCTACCTCATCCCGAACCAAGCAAGACAAGCACCACTACCTCCAAATCCTCAACAACAAGAGCAACAACCTCAAGACGAGAAAATCAAAGTGCCTCCCTACTCATTCCTTTATCAACCGTAGAACCATCCCAACCCCTTTATCCTTCCCCGTTATGACTTTGTAACGGGAATTCTACAAGATTTGCACTTCCGACAATATGAAGCTACCGTGGACAATTATTATGCACTTTATCCTCAATACCACGATATGATTCAAAAGGGAAAGATTAGTGAAGAGGGAGCATTTCCCTCTTGGGCACAAATGGATCTACTCTTTCCCAATTCGAAGAAGGCAAATGAAGGAGCAAACGGGCGACAAGAAGAAGGGAGCAACAATTCTTGCGGAGAGGACACGGTGGAGCTTGATAGTGAAGAGGACGAGTTCATGGACCCAAATACAAGTGATGCATCAAAAGAAATGTGGGATAGTGATCAAGAGGGAGGTGATGGCGATCTCCAGAGGATCTCTTCATAGCTAGATGGAGCGGGCGTGAGGCACCCATCTCAAGTTTAAGTGAAGTTTCCTCATCTCCTCTCTTTAGTTTCAATTTTCTTGAAAGAAGTTTATGTTTTGTTAACTTGTACAATATTTGACTTTGATCATGGTTGGAGAGTCCTAGCAACATAGAGGACTAACACCTCGGCCCCATTGAGGTGTTCTTATTTCATTGTTCCCACTTTTGAAAATCCAAAATGACAAATTTAGTTTCATGCATTGCATCTTGTGTGCATGAACTACCCCAACTTTAGGACATTAGAAATAATGTCTAACTCGGTTTGGGGAAGTACATGCATACGCAACGGGAGGTAATCTAAATTACGCTCTCCGTCATAAACAAAAACCCATGCATCATGTAGTGTAGATTAGTGTGGCTTGCATTTAGAGTAGAATTCATGCATCATGCTTGCATGATTTCCCATCATTTTGGCCATTGAGGACAATGCTCATATTAGTGTGGGGATGGGGAATTATAACTTCACTTTTATTCAAAAATCCAAAAAAATCATAAAATTTGAAAAACCATAAAAAATTGAAAAAAATTGAAAAACCAAAAACAAGTTCATTTCCTTTGTAGTGTAGTCATGTATATATTGTTGTATATATTGTATTTGTTTTATTCTTGTTCACATTGATCGACTACGCCACATCCGAGACATGAGGATATTGAAGACCGCATGGTATGATCTTTCCAATCTCCTTTTTCCTCTCTATGTTAATGACTATGTGGCTTTATTTTGATTGATGCGGTATAACAATGTGAACTTAGGACTTGTATTTAGTTTATATGTCATATTAGTTGGTAGAATCATATGCATTAGGATGTTTATATGCTAGTTGCATCATATCATGTAGTTGCATGTTAGAAAATTTTGCGAAACCGTCTACTTGGGAAGCTTGACAAGTGTATATAGGCCCTAGTAGATGTTTTTTCTTCTTAAGACTTTACTTGTTAGAATACTTATAAAACACCCTAGGATGTGTCATGCTAGTATCCTTTGACCCATGGATTAAGGCCTAGTCAAGAGTACCTTGTGGTGTGATAACTCCTTGGCTACCGTTTATTCCAAGGTGACCCTTGAAACCATGCATCCATCCATCATCCATGTTCTACATACCACATTTTTGTCGTCAAAGGGAATGGGCACAAAAAGAATCCAATTTGAGTTCAAGAAATTGAAGGAAATGTAGATTCATATACATTCTAACATACTCTTATATGTCTAAATAATTTGTCATAAAATTAAATACGGATTTTATGCATGCAAACAAAATAACAAGGAGAAGAAATCATGTTCTTACAATGGGTATTTCGGATTTATAGGGCACAAAAGAAATCTCCTTTTCTTTTGTTCTTGAGCTTTCCTTATGGATGAACAAGATCTAAGTGTAAGATCTCTCCCTAAGCTTTATACCCAAGGCTTTCTCTTAATCTAATTAATATTATTTGATCTAGTATAATATTAATCTTATGAAAAATTGAACCAAAATAGTTGGTATTTTAGCTCCTAAAACCGGGTAGAGGAGAAGAGATTTTGGAGTAAATAATCTCTCTAATTTATCATAAAATGTAGAGAGGTAATTATCTTTCTAACACTAGAATATTATCAATGTTCTTGAATGAATAATTTTAGAGAAGAAAACTCTCTAAATGCTAAAGGAAAACCGGTGGGGAGGGGCTTTTAGGGGAGCCAATGCATGCCCACATTTGTCTTCACAAGGTGAGTAGGCTTGCATGGCTACTATTAGCTTTTCATCATTATGTTTTCTATTTAAAATATAAACACAATTTAACCCTAAATCTCCTCTAATATTTTGGCACTTATAGCTAATATGGAGTCCATATTATCTTTGTCAATTGTCAATATGTCACATGTCACATAAATTTGTTATGTATTTTTAACACATTAAAAATCAACGTATTAATAAAAATACGTCACATACAAAAATCGACTTAGTAATTTCATAATTACTTGTGCCAAAATATTTTACCATTTATAAATCACAACAGATTGTATTTATAACAATTCATTCAAATTTAATTGTTACATTAAACAATTTATTTCATCCGAGTAATTATACAACTTAATTACTCGGAAACATTTTAATTTGATACGTAAATTTTACTTCCAAAATCGTCCGTCAATTTTTTCAAGTAATTTAATTAACTCGCAACATTATACGATTAATTAAATAATCAATTAAGAGTATTGCCCTTTAGGTATGACCTAGGGGTCAACTGATCACCACCGTCACACGACAAGAATGTCAAACTCTAGTCAGCCAATCATTACCGATATATGTTGACCAGTTGACAGAACAATATTACTTCCCAATTGTATTCATTTTAATGAGACTTAAACATGTGATCATCATGATCAACAAAAACGCATTATTGTCGGAGGACACTTATTCCAACAATCTCCCACTTGTCCTCGACAAGTGTGCGTCACCAATTCTCTTGTCCTATTACTATCTCCCACTCAATGCAAGGTGTCTTTCAGGTCGTACTTGCAAGTGATCATATCGAGAGTGGTTTCCTCGATCTGGAGAATAACTGATTGACCGGATTTATCCACTCTGGATACCTTCCGAGCGTGGCCACGCATTTCCAGTTCATTACTCCTCGAGTGGCCCTGAGATATTATTATAACCCTGACAAGGGGATGGACAATTCCTATCGCACTCATTCCCTTCGACTAGCCACAGCCATCATAACCCAAAATATGCCCATTTGACCCCATTTACGAAGGTCGTAGTAACACAAATCAAAGTTAATCTGAAATCGTGCCATCTTAGGTGAATAGTCTTTAGTCAAAAGAATCGACTCATAAGAATACTATAGCAGCTCTCGCCACGACCAGGCTATATAAATTTCCGAACTCTATAAGCGGTCATAAGGCCCGACAAGGTGTTCCTAACATCTCCTATGTGATCGACTAGTCATCTCTCATGACCGTATGGCACTTGAACTTGCCATCAATCGCATCACACTCTAGTCACTTCGAGACGTCACCTCATACAAGTGACTATGGGCGAATACTATGCTAATCCGTGTTCACTTTAACGGGGTTCAATTGTCTCTACAACCCGTTTGGATGTAACAAAGTATAATAAAAGGAGTTTTTAAAGAAAAACTCGAACGACAAATGCGATTATCACATATGAATAGTCAATGCCTGATTACTATTTCATGTTCTATAATCTAATTTGATCTTGTACGTAGTTGTTCATTTCAATTCAATTGAAATGACATGACTCATCATGTTTAGCCTTTGAGAGGGCTTTGGTTAGTAGGTTTTATCAATTTCTTGTACCTTACTCAACCTCACTACATACTCGTTTTCCTCTTGTAATGTATACATTTGCATTACAAAACTTTCTGAGTACGTGTCGAGATCCAATCAAGACATAGGCCCTCTAGCCTAAGAATAGCTCCCACTGTTTTCACAGTGTGCGGGACTCATCCTCTTGCACATCTCATGATTGTAAGTGTACTCAATTTCCGTTATAAATATCTCTCATTGTTCTTTATTGCCTAGAACGATTCTAGAAAATCTACTTCTTAATTAACATAGCCACAATGGTATCTTAACCATCCTAATGTGTTTTGATTTATGGTTTTGTCGGAAACCATGCGCAATCTCAATTGTCAATTGTCACTTGTGTAACACCCTTACACAATATTGCATCATAAACACTTTGCTTTACTTCCTTAATGCTTCTGCAAGCACTTAAGGGTAATCTTTATAGCTTACTTGGTAAAGATTACTTAAATTCGATTTTGAAAACAATTCATCATACTCAAAGCATATGAAGTGTTATACATCATTTCTATTTAATTGATTCGGCAGCGGAAGCAAATGAAATCAATCAAATATGTTCAATTTAATTGAACTAGTCATGAATCTTATCAACATAAGACTTCTTACTGACGCTAATATCATGTGGATTTATCTTCATAAATCTGGATATTCAGGATGTATTATAATACTCCAAAAGTCTTAAATCATTCTCAATGATCAATATGTCATCCACATATCGGACTAATTAAAAGAAAAATTGTAACTCCCACTAAACTCCATGTATAAACACAACTTCTCGACTTATCGAGAAATGTTTTATCACATGATCAAAATGTTGATTCCAACTCATTGATGTCCTACTTAAGATTCTCTCTTAAGTTTCACATTATCTTAGGATTGCAAGAATCTATAAAACTTATGACATGTATTGAATACATTCCTTCTATTGAAGAAGTGGGTTTTAGATTCACTTGCTGTATGCATATCCTCATAATGAAACACAATCCCTAAGAAGATCCAAATAGACTTAATCATTTCAATTAGTGCAAAACCCTTTGCAACTAATCTTGCATTGAAATATCTCTTTATTAGTGCAAGACCCTTTGTCACTAATCAAGCCCTTTCGTTTCGGATTTTCATGGCTCTAAGCCTTGAGTTGTGACTTAAACACTCTTATGTAAGTCATATGTTCATTACTTTCCAGAAGTAATCAACTTGAATCAAACAATTTCTTTTGTAAGTTATAAGCTCTTTACTTTCTTAAAAGTAGCATGAATTCATCATTTTCAACAAGTGACGAATTTAACCTCCTAGGTCTTAAAGAAACAATGTCTTACACAAAATGTCTTATGTAGCGTCTTATGTAGCCAAGAAAGACCAGTTTCTTGCGACATAACATTCTTTGTGGCTCTTGGCTCTTGAATAATTTCTCCCACTTTGTCTTCTAAAAATAAACTTGTATTTTAGAAAGACAGCTTCACGAGCCGCAAACCCGTCGTACTCGTGATAATTGAAAAGGGAAAAATGAGCACTTGTTTCTTGTGAAAACTTACAAACATGGTACCTTTACCATTTCATATCTCATATGATTAGATTTAGTGGAAAAATAATTTAGACAAAAATGATAAAATCCCCATAAGGATCAAGTAACTCAAAGTAACTTGATTGAAGTCCAAACCATATCGAATAGCGTTTGATTTCTTATCCAACCACACATTATTCCATAATGCGTGCTAAGAGAGATTAACTTGTGATACTATATCACATTTTCTTTGGCTTACATCAAAGTCTTCACTTTGATAATCCCATCACGACTAAATCGTGATTCCATGAACTCTTTGAAATTCTTCAAAGATTTCTCTATTTACCTTATTAAGTGAACATATTAGCGTTAACTTAAATCGTTGGTAAAAGAAAATGATCAACTTATTTTGGATCGATGATTTACAACCTCGATCTCCTTTTCAACCAAAAGGCACGAGACATCTTGCTTTGAATACAAGATACGCATAAACCATTAACAATCTAATGGTTTCAAGAGTACTCGATAACTCTTTGCGTTAATCATTCCAGAATTTAAGGTTTAATCTTGGGTTACCAATTTGAATCTTACATCATCTACATGATATATCATTCTAGTTTGGTTTAGAATATAATCACCTTGATAATGGGCTAGCCATCCATCAAATCGTGGTGTATAGGGTCACAAAAGTGAAAACCTCTTTTGTATCTTAACATGTTTATATTCTTATTTAGAGTTTATGCACTTAATAGTCATAATTAAGTACAACTTTAAATCCAAAAACTAGATTGAGTACACAATTACTCTATCTCTCGACATTATTGATGCTAGTCGTCATATTCTAATCATCTTATGTAACGAACACAATGATGAAAACCTCCACTGGTTTCTAATATTGACGAAGTAGTACTAGCAAAATTTTATGTTAATCATATAAACATTTAAAGAAGAAGATCCTATTAGATGTCTCACAACTAATTTGTTGATTCTTCAATAATTTGGGGTAGTTTCCTTTCTCGTGTCCAACATTTAAGACAATGGAAACTTTATCAGTCGGGATTGATAGGTTTAGTATCGTCATTCTCAACAACTTTACCTTTAACATTACCTTGTATCAATTCCATTATAATCTTTACTTCTTGAACCTCGTCCTCATCTTAACGGTTTAAGAGAATGCTCCCACTCATTTCAATGAGTCTTTGCTTTGAGAAGCAAAATTGAATTCATGAAGATTACTCTTCATTTGTTCGTTTAGTCTTAAAACTTTCATTGAAGTGGTTGCGCTATTTTGGTCAATTACTTGACAAAACTAATTACCAAAATTATTTATCGCTTCAAGGTACTTAATTCAATTAAGTATATGAAACATAATCCATTGTAAGTAGATGTGTTAGTCTAGAATCAAAAACCTGTTTGATAATGAATAACTTTAATCTATACCTTTTACAAGAGATCCTTACAATGGATAATTCGAGGTCTTAGAAGCAAACTCATATTTGTCTTTAGTTACGATGTTTTAATGGAGATTTGAATCAAAAATCGAAATGATATCATATATGAATTGTGGTAAAGAAATAGAACAATATGATAACGGAATAGTGGAAAACTCAACATTTATCGTTTTAACAATAATACTTGTAAATAACAAGTAAAGCATTTACATAGTGACCTCTACCCAACTATGATAAATGATTCCAAGACCCAAATTCATATCGACTTAGGCACGGTATGGCCGATGAAACCCTTATCAATATAACTCGGTGGATTAACACTTTAATCGATTCTACTTTTAGAACTCTTGGTCGATAAAAAATTACTCTAATATTTATCTATAGCCCGGAACACATGCAACTACGGTCGCGAATACTTCCGTTGAGCTCAATCCAAATTTCGAATAAATGTGTCCATGATCCAAATCCACATCAACTTGGGCACGGTATGGCCGATGAAACCCTCATCAACATGAATTCGGTGGATTGACATTTATCACCCACTTCCCCTACGTAACAAGGTTTGTACCCCGGTAGGGCCGAGTGCACTCCCTCACGAAATAGGTTTTCATGGTTTCTACTATTTGGTAAGGCTATGTCTCAATTGTTTTGTTTTAGCGAGAGGTCATGTCAATTTATTATCTATCACGTTTTAAGTGAACTAAAGCGGTGAACTACGATAATTTTAATTGACACGGTCGATAAACTCGATAAAATGACAATGCATGTTTAGTTATGGCGATTTAGCAATGCATGCGACATATAAATAAAATGCAAAGCATAAATTAAATCCTAGTATGGCCTTCCTAAAAAATAAAATCCAATTAACTATTACATATTCGGAAACCAACTCCATTGGTCCCTTGAACTTCAGTTGTGGCACGCATCTCGAGGTAACACCGTCTTTATGTATCGCCATTCTTGAAGAAATCCGTCTTTGGGAACTCCGGAATGAATAAAATTACATAATAATTTACATAATTCCTATTATACATTTGTAACTAAATAAAATAAATCTATTAAATTACAAAACGGTGATACGAGATCACAATAAAAAATACAACCGAATCGATATTCCCATACATTTCGGGAAATACCAATTAAAATCTAAGGCCATACTAAGTAAAATTACATAATTCAAAATTACATAAATAAAAATTATGACAATCATAAAGAAAATGCAGCATTATAATATGTATGAACATGCTCAATTTTATGCTAAATCGCCTTTAATTAGCCAATATCGTATATTACTTCGGTTTTTACGGATTTGCGTGATTTCAACATTTTATAATCACAAAAATACATAAACTCATATTTATGCATAAGTTAATTACCCTAACCTCTTAGGACTCAAAATTTAGTCTTCACTAATAATTTGACCATAATTAACCCATATTTTATAAAATTGTTCATAAATGGACTAAAAAATAACAAAAATAAGCTATTAAACTTCAAATAAATCACAAAATTTCAAATAAATTCAAAATTTGAAATTTAAACTCATGAACATTCTGGAAAATTTCCATGACACTCATAATGTTCAAAATCTTAGGTTAAAATTTCGAAATTTTTCCGAAAAACAATGTTGCGGTTTATCGATTTTAATAAAATAATCATAAAAACATGGAAAAATTATTTTCATTAACTTTTCAATTTTAGATCTGAAAAAGATAATAAAATGCAACATTAGACGTTTTTCCTAAGTCATAGATTATGTTTTATTAATTTTCCACTAATAATGTCACTATTTATGCTATTTTTCTTCAAAAATCCATAAATCATGCAAAAAGACTTCTTTATAGCCAATTATTTTACACACATATTGTAAAATTGCATGTGACAACATATTAATTTTCTATGACCAGATTCGAAATTTAACTCATATTAACCTATTTTTCACTTAAATCCGAATTTAATAATGAAAAATTCATTTTTCGAGCATAACAAGTCCAAAAATTATGAAACTTTACAGGTTATCTCAAAATAATATATGTGACAACATATCCAAAAACCAAGTGAAAATTCGAAGTATAGCTAATTTTAGACCAAAAATGACATTTTTACTCATAAAATCATATTTAAATGCCATTATTGTAAAATATGAACAATAAAAATCCGAAAACTTAACCAAAATATCCTAAAACATTTTAGGACCAGAAATTTTAACATGCATGGATTAATTTCGTGATATATCATAATAACACAAAATTTACAAGTTTTATTTGTTATTCTTGTAACTCGAAAAAACTTTTAACCGATTTGCATGCAAACAACCGTGGCTCTTGATACCGATTGAAGGAAATGTAGATTCATATACATTCTAACATACTCTTATATGTCTAAATAATTTGTCATAAAATTAAATACGGATTTTATGCATGCAAACAAAATAACAAGGAGAAGAAATCATGTTCTTACAATGGGTATTTCGGATTTATAGGGCACAAAAGAAATCTCCTTTTCTTTTGTTCTTGAGCTTTCCTTATGGATGAATAAGATCTAAGTGTAAGATCTCTCCCTAAGCTTTATACCCAAGGCTTTCTCTTAATCTAATTAATATTATTTGATCTAGTATAATATTAATCTTATGAAAACTTGAACCAAAATAGTTGGTATTTTAGCTCCTAAAACCGGGTAGAGGAGAAGAGATTTTGGAGTAAATAATCTCTCTAATTTATCATAAAATGTAGAGAGGTAATTATCTTTCTAACACTAGAATATTATCAATGTTCTTGAATGAATAATTTTAGAGAAGAAAACTCTCTAAATGCTAAAGGAAAACCGGTGGGGAGGGGCTTTTAGGGGAGCCAATGCATGCCCACATTTGTCTTCACAAGGTGAGTAGGCTTGCATGGCTACTATTAGCTTTTCATCATTATGTTTTCTATTTAAAATATAAACACAATTTAACCCTAAATCTCCTCTAATATTTCGGCACTTATAGCTAATATGGAGTCCATATTATCTTTGTCAATTGTCAATATGTCACATGTCACATGTCACATAAATTTGTTATGTATTTTTAACACATTAAAAATCAACGTATTAATAAAAATACGTCACATACAAAAATCGACTTAGTAATTTCATAATTACTTGTGCCAAAATATTTTACCATTTATAAATCACAACATATTGTATTTATAACAATTCATTCAAATTTAATTGTTACATTAAACAATTTATTTCATCCGAGTAATTATACAACTTAATTACTCAGACCGTATCTCATTTAATCACATTTCAATTTGATACGTAAATTTTACTTCCAAAATCGTCCGTCAATTTTTCAAGTAATTTAATTAACTCGCAACATTATACGATTAATTAAATAATCAATTAAGAGTATTGCCCTTTAGGTATGACCTAGGGGTCAATCCATCACCACCGTCACATCATTCTCAAACTCTAGTCGACCAATCATTACCAATATATGTTGACCAAAGAACAATATTACTTCCCAATTGTATTCATTTTAATGAGACTTAAACATATGATCATCATGATCAACAGTCGTGATCGCATTATTGTCGGAGGACACTTATTCCAACAGAAATGAAATGAAATGAAAAGTGAAAGAAAGTTTGCAAAAAAAAAATGCATCAAATGAAAAGAGGAGCAAAAATAGAACTCCTAAAGCTTCAAATATAAGCCACCCTCACTACATATGGGGTGACTTTGAAAATGTTCAAAAAGAAAATGCAAAAAGTTGAAAAGATGTCAAGTATTGAAATGCCAAAAATCAAAAAGAAATGGCAAAAGAAAGTGTTCTCAAATGTCAAATGCCATAAGAAATTGGAGGGAAAAACAAAAACAAAAGCAAACTCCCAAAGTGAAACTCAAATTCTATTGATCCCTTTATCCATCGTATCCATTTTTGTGCATGGTAGAGAGGGGACGACCCTTCTTCTTGTCTAGGCAAGAGGGGGAATTCCGCGATCCTCCAGTGTTTCTAACACCATAAGGAGTCTATTCTTGACAAAAGCATTTAACGATTGAGGACAAAGGTACCCTAGCTTGACACAATTTGGAGGTGATTTATTGGTATCCTTCTAGGCTTATTAGTTTGAAGAAATTGCATCTATGAAGGAGTGTGTACCCTTAAATTGCTTCCCTTGTAGATAATTTCCGCCACTTAGATGAGGAAAGTGGCTATTCTTTTGTAGATGCATCCATTACTTGATTTTGTGTGCTTAATGTTTGGATGTGTCGCCATTTTGGCAAAACCCACCTTGCCTTGCAAGAAGGCATCCTACCTCATGGTTGTCTTGTTGTGAGTTGAAGGGGCGGAGTGAGACCCGCTAATTGTCTCATATCGGCTATGTTATTAGGTTAGTTTAAATAATGGTCCTAGTCTTTGTCACCTCTTTACTCGGGACGAGCAAAGGTTCGGTTTGGGGATATTTGATGTGACCATAATTAGAGCATATTTAGTCCCCGAATTAGCCTTGTTCCCATGCTTTTTAGTGCATATTTGGGTCATTTATTGTCTTTAGTCCTTTGTTTTGCATATTCTTTGAGGTTTTGATCCCTTGGTAGGAAAGGAGTGCAAACCTTGCATTTTCATGGCAAAATGAGGCTAAATTGATTGAATTCAATGACCAAGCATCAAGGAAAGACAAGATTAGAACGCCTTTGTACATATTATAGTAGATGGGCAATGATGAGAAAAGATCATTGCATCCCCGAGGAAATCCCCAAGGATTTTATGAAGAAAAAGGAAGAAAAGAAGAAGAAACAAGACTGCCTAGCAATCCGTGCGTCTTACCCAGAAGACGCCCGTCCACCACCCACAATCCGTGCGTCTTCACCACCAAGACGCCCGGGCAAAAACTCCAGAAGATGCCCGTCTTCACCTCCAAGACGCCCGGGCAGAGACCACCAAATCCGCCCGTCTCGTGCTAAAGACGCCCGGATTCCCAGGCAGACCCATTTCGTCTTCTTCAAGCTTCAAGGAAGGATGCGCATCTTTTTCTAGAGACCGGAGTCTCCCTAGAGACCGGAGTCTTTCCAAAAAGACCGGCGTTTCCTCAACAAGGGACTTAATCGTCATTTAAGCCCTTAGTTAACCCCATTAGTCTAATTAGAAGAGCATGTTCTTCTTAGCAATCTCTAGTGTAGTTAATATCAATAAAATGTCTCTTTAATCTTGTAATCAACAATTAATCAAGTTTTATTTCCTTAATCTCTCTCTTGTTCATCCTTTATTTTGCGTAATTGAAGATTATTTGGGTTATTATTGGGAGATTTACAACCTTCCAATCAAGCATCAAGTACTTATTTTATTCTTTGCTTTATTATTGGAATCATTAGTAGGTATAATTCTCTTAATCCCTCTTTAATTATTGTTAATCACTTTCATTTATTCATCATGTTTCACTTTGTTGGTATGATTGACAACCTTGCTAGCATGTTCCACATGATAATGAGTGAGTAGTTACTTAGCTAGGGTTAATGGGTAATTAGGGGAAACCAACATGGAGGATGATTCATGCTTAAATTAATATGCTTTCATAGTTTATTTGCTTACTTGTTATGATCTCAACTTATGCACATGTTATGTTTGATGAAATGCGAGCCTATGAATCCTTGCATTTTTTACCCATCACCTATCTTTTCAATGAGACTTGTAAGACATAAACCAACTCGAGTCTCATTAGACCATGCATGTTGTTGAGTAGGGAAGACTAAGTCAACTTGTAGGTGTTGTACAATCTAATCGATTCGGCTCCGGGACCCAAACTTTCCTAGGATTGTAAGATATAAACCAACTCGATCCATCACAACAATAATTGCTTGCTTATAATTTGAGAACATGTTTGTATGATCAATTCCCTTGAATCCCCTATGACCCCATGACACCCTAGTGCCCTTTTATCAATTGTTTACATCCGTTTTAATTCATCTTGCTTGTTTACTTTCATTGCTATTTAGTTTAGTGATCTTCTACGTCAAACTCCAATTGTGACACCCCTTAAGACACCACTAGTTGCAATAGAAATCTCATCTCAATTCCCGTCCCTTGGGATCCGACCTTTACTTGCCTCTTTACTAATTATAGCGTTGTTTGTGAAGTTATAAATTGTGTTTTGGTCTAGGTGCTCCTAACGACAAGTAACCAAAAGATTTAGTTCCGACCATATCTTTTGACCCATGGACTAAGGCCTAGTTAAGAGTACCTTGTGGTGTGATAACTCATTGGCTACTGTTTATTCCAAGGTGAACTTTGAAGCCATGCAACCGTTCTTACACTTCTATCATCATATTTTGTCGACAAAAATAGAATGGGCACAAAAACATCAAATTGGGTTCATGTACCAAAATGAAAAGTAAAAAATTTTTCACAAATTGCATCAAAGAAAATAGGAGCAAAAATAGACTCCTATGCTTTAATAAAAGTACCCTAGCTACAAAATGGAGTTACTTTGAAAAATGTTCAAAAATGCAAATATTGAAAATTTTGCCAAGTATCAAAATTACCAAAACATCAAAAGTGGCAAAAGAAATGTTCTCAAAAGTCAAATACCACAAGAAATTGGGGGGAAAAAACAAATCAAAAGCAAACTACCATTGTAAAACTCAAAGCATATTGATCCCTTTTTATCCATTGATCTTATTTTGTTGCATGGTGGAGAGGGGATGATCCTTCTTCTTTTCTAGGCAAGAGTGGGAATTCCGCGATCGTACAGTGTTTCTAACATCATAAGGAGCCTACTCTTAACAAAAGCATTTAGCGATTGAGGATAAAAGTACCCTAATTTGACACAACCTGGAGGTGATTTGTTGGTACCCTTTTAGACTTAGTAGCTTTGAGAAATGATATCTATGATGGAGTAGGTACCCTTAGATTGCTTCCCCTTTAGATGATTTCCGCCACTTAGATGAGGAAAGCGGCTATTCTTTTGTAGATGCATCCATTACTTGTTTTGTGTGCTTAATGCTTGGATGTATCGCCATTTTTACAAGCTCCACCTTGCCTTACAAGAAGGCACCCTACCTTATGGATGTCTTGTTGTGAGTTGAAGGGGCAGAGTGAGACCCGCTAATTGTCTCACATCGGTTATATTATTAGGATAGTTTAAATAAAGGTCTAGTTCTAGTCACCTCTTTACTCGGGACGAGTAAAGGTTCGGTTTGAGGATGTTTGATGTAACTCTTAATTGCGCACATTTAGTCCCCTAATTGAACCTATTTTGCATACTATTATAGCATTCCATAGCCATTTCATCCGTCAATTCCTTCCTATTTTGCTTTCCTAGTGCATTTTAGATATCTTATAGAAAAGGAGATAATGATGCGGAATTCCCGTCTCTTGTGCATATTCGGAAGCTTGTTGACAATCTTAGATGGACTAGTATGAAGAGGAGGCAAGAACGACGGCCAACGAAAAAAGAATAAAGAATATACATGGATCGTAGGCTTTGAAGCAAGAGGTGGAACATTGTGCTAAGATCCGTGCGTCTTAAGCACTAGACGAGCGGATTGCCTTGCACAGATCCGAGCGGCCCGAGCACGAGACGAGCGGATCCTGGAGCTAAGATCCGAGCGTTTTCCTTGTGATCCGAGTGGATTCTCAGACAGACTGGCCGTGCCTCTAGCCAAGACGAGCGGATCGTGTAGGGAGTAGCAACATGATCTACGCATCTCCCTCGGGACTTGCAATTCCCTATTTAGAACTTAGCATTGTTATTTACTAAACCACCCTTGCTTAACCTAATAATGTACCACTATATATACTCTATTTGTAATAATCAAAAGGAGAGAGCTCTCTTAGTGGAGGCAAACCTTCCTTAGATTAGATTAGGTGTAGATTAGAATATATTAATCTCAATCATTCCACAAAAATTACACATTAATCTTTCCTTAATTATTGTTCAAGTTTATTATTGAGGTAATTGAAGATTATTGGGTTATTATTGGAGAATTGACAACTCTTCATCAATCAATCAAGTTCTCTTCTATTATTCTTTGCTTTATTATTTGGATCATCTCACATAGGTATAATCTCTTAACCTTGTTTAATTATTGTTAATCATTTTAATTTATTCACCATGTTTTGCTTTGTTAGTATGATTGACAACCTTATTAGCATGCTAAACTTGATAATGAGTGAGTAGTTTCCTTAGCTAAGGTTAATGGGGAGTTAAGGGAAACAAACATGGGGGATGATTCATGCTTAATCTAATATGTTTTCATAATTAATTTGCTTGCTTGTTGTGATTTTAACTTATGCACATGTTATGTTTGATGAAATGCGAGCCTATGAATCCTTGCATTTTTTGATCCATCACCTATCTTTTCAATGAGGCTTGTAAGCTTATACACCAACTCGAGCCTCATTAGACCATGCATATAGTTGAATAGGAAGGATTAAGTCGACTTGTAGGTGTTGTACAATCTAATCGATTCGGCTCCGAGACCCAAACCTTCTTAGGTATTGTAAGCTTATACACCAACTCGATCCCATCACAACAATAAATGCCTGCATATAATTGAGAACATGTTTGTATGATCAACTCCCATGAATCCTTTATAAACCCATGATATCCTAGCATTTTTAGTCATTTGTTTGCATCCTTCCTTTTGTTGCTTGTTTTACTTTATTGCTTGCATTAGCCTAGAACACAACTACAAACCAAAATAATTGTGATACTAGCATGAATTAAGATAGATAGACTTAGAACCCAAAGCACACCGTCCCGTGGATCGACCTCGACTTAACCACTAACTAGTTGTTTGTTGATAAATATAAATGTGTTTGATTCAGAGCCCCAACAACACTCTCCACATCAATTTGTTCAAGCATTTGGTTCTTATTTGTTCTTCCTTTGCAAGTTCTTATTACAAGTTCTACATTTCGGTAATTCTAATTCTACATTTTGTTATTGCTTTTGTTATTTCTATTACAAGTCATTTAGTTATCATTTCATCATTTGCATTATTATTAGTTATTAGTTTCATATTAATATTAATCAAATTCTTATTTCATACTCAACATGTTTACTACATCATACATTGTTAGTGTAATTTCTAATATGAGTGAGTAGTTCCGTTTTGTCTAGGGATTAGGGAAGCCATGCAATATTAATATATAGTCCCTCCTATTCATTTTAACTCTCCCCTTTCAAAAGGGCACGCAAATTAAGGGGAGAATTATTTTATTGTAAAGTATTGTGGTGGTGTAAGGTAATTGGAGAGAGGGAAGTTATTATTGTGAGGTAAGATGATTAAAATAAGTATTGTTGTGGGGTAAAGTGATTAAAATAAGATAAATTATGAGTATTGTGGGGTATTGTTGTGGGGTAAGGTGATTAAAATAAGTATAAAACTTTACTAAATAAGGAAAGGGGGAGAGTTATATGAATAGATAAAAAAGGAAAGAGGGTGAGTTAAAATGAATAGGAGGGAGTATAAATGTTAAATTAGGTTGATGTAATATTGTCTATTTGTTTCTATCACATGTTTGTATCGTAACGATTAATCTTTCTTTAGTGGTCATATTCAACGATTAAGTTTGTTAATTCATTCTGTAAGTCGAGAGGCACGGAATCGAATTAGACTAAGCTTGTGTTAGTAGGACGACCTAGTCATAACGAGAGTTCTCTAGGATCCGGTCTATGGTTGACACTAATATCGAGAGATGGGTGTTTTTAGCCTAAACAATTGATAATGTTATTTATTCCGAGTTTATAAATGAACATATATATACAATTGCATGTATGACCCGACTCCCCTAGACTCTTTTAAATCATATATTTTACATCGTTATATTTGCTAGTTAACAAACCAACCAACAAACCAACCCAATCGTAATCGACCTTGATAGAAATCTTTTCATAGCATTTCATAGTGCAATTCCCATCTCCTTGGGTTTGATCCCTTGTACTACATTAATTTGTGTCTAGGGAAATTATCTTTGATTAGGTGTGTGATATAACCTATCAAATTTTGGCGCCGTTGCTGGGGAGCACGGTTTTATTGCGTTTAGATTTGTTGATTTCTATCTTATTTTCTTTTGCCTTGAGGAACACTTGTTCCTTGAGACTGTTACTTACAAATTTCTTGAGATTGTTGTCTTATGCCCAAGTCTTCTCGTATTGGATATTTGCTTTCACCGGATTCCGAGCCCGAGAAAACCTTTCGTAGAAGGCAACGTTTTTGGAAAGAAGTTAAAGAAGCCGCTTCTCCCGTTCAAGTTGAAAGTGCAAAAAAGTCTTAGTTAAAAGATCTTAAAGCTTTTGAAGAGGAGGAGGTTTATAGTTCATCATCTCCACCACCACCACCACCATCTCCAACTAAAAAGATGGTGAAACTTTTCGATCATTCCAAGCCCACCGCGGCTATGCTTCCGGCCGGTATTACTACTACTCATATTACCGCCCCGGAATTCGAGATCAAACCGGCTTTCATTAGCCTTGTGGAGAGGAAGCAATTTGGGAGAAGTCCTTTGGAGGATCCCAATTTGCATATTCAAAATTATTGTGACTATTGCTCCATGATTCGGCAAACGGGTGTCACTCAAGGCTAAATTAGGGAAATACTTTTCCCTTTCTCTTTGAAGGACAAGGCAAAATTATGGATTAATAGCCTTGATCGCACCGCCATGGGAATCACAAATTGGGAAACGTTGGCTCTTGCTTTCTATCAAAAGTTTTTTCCACCGGAGAAAACTCAAACTTTGAGGAGACAAATCACGGGATTCCGTCAACAAGCTCTTGAGATCTTATATGAAGCTTGGGAAAGGTACAAGAAGTTGCAAAGGCAATGCCCACATCATGGGTTGGATGCTTGGTTCCTAGCCATAACATTATACAATGGATGCTGTGTCGAGTACCGAAAAATTATTGATTCCGCCAACAATGGGTGGTTTGATCAAATTGACACAGATATTGCTCATGCCACGATTGAATCCATGGCGATTCATGATGCCCAATATGTCAATTCCCGAAGTGTGCCACTCAAGGGTAAGGAGGAAGCTTCCTGCACTACCATTTTGAAAGCTCAAATCTTATTGCTCCAAGAAAAGTTGGAGGCTCAAAATGTAATTCAACAACTCAATGTCGTGTCCTCTACTAGTCAAATTGTTGTTTGTGAAGGTTGCGGAGGTGCTGGTCATTGCACCGCTCTATGCCAAGTTACTATGGAGGAGGTATGTGCTTATCAAGCTTTTAGACAAAGTTCTTATCCACCGGGTACCTTTTCTAATACTTACAATCCCAACACAAGGTTTCACTTGAATTTGTCATATAAGAGCAATAATGTGCTAACCCCTCCACCACAAAATACCTTTGTGCCCCAACCACAAAATAACTTCATCCCTCAACAACAAAGGTTTGTTAATCCACCGGGTTTTCAAAACCAACAACAAATACCACCGCAACAAAACTTTCAACAACCACAAGGTCCATTACCTCCAAATGCCCAACAAAATGACCAAGGGGGCAAGCTTGAAGCCTTGGTGATGCAATTGGCCAAGGGTCAATCCGATTAGATGGCTCACATACAAAAGAGTGATCAAGCCCACACTACCGCTATCAAGATGCTAGAAAATTAAATGGCTCAACTAGCCGCATCTAGCTCTTCAAGGAAGACCGGCCAACTACCGCCCCAAGGTACGCAACCACATGAGACCATTAATGCTATTTCTTTGAGAAGTGGTACAATCTATGATGGGACATCCATGACTTTGGATGATGAAGTGGTTATTAAAAAGTCCAAGCTTGAGGGAGATGCTCAAAAGAAGGCTAGTGAAGAGCCTCTGATAAGTCTATTTTATATAGACTTTTTCTCCCTATTTTTGCGCTAATATATATGATTATTGCACTAATCTTAGTGATTTTATGAGCTAATATTGTATTCTAGTTGTCTTTGCATGGTTTGTCACATTTTGTAGGAACTTGAGCTTTAGGAGCTTATTTCTAACAAATTTGCAAGAGCTAGTATACAAGGTTAAGTGTGGAGCATGAGTTGGACAAACCTTGAAGTATTACATGGATTTGCATGCATAAAGATATGGATTGAAATGAGAAATGCAAAATAAAGTCTTATGCAAAGTCAAGCCCAAGATTTGAAGTCCAACTAAGGTGGAAGCTTAGGATGCTAAAATACATTGAATGCCATGTTTTAAGATCATTATCGGACGCTTAATAGGGCATTTATCGCTAAGCATTGGATTCCTTGAGTATTAACTAGGGGAATTAAGAGGACCGAGCTGAAAAGCCACGACCCCGATCGGGGCTTGGGAACCCCAATCGGGGTTTCCTTATTCTATTCGCATACGTTTCAAGTCCTAGCTCCCTATAAATAGAGAGCTAGGTCCGACCTAATTAGCATCTTATTTTCATCATACAATTTCACATTTCTTATATTCTTAAGCACAAAAAAATTCTCTCATAGTTTTCATTTTAGTTTAAATTTGTTAAGCATTTGGTTATTGTAAAACATTTGGTTCTTATTTATTCAAGCTTTTGACTCTCATTTGTTCTTCTTTGCAAGTTCCTAGTTCAAGTTCTATTTCTTATTCGGTAATTCTAATTCTAGTTTATTTGATTTACATTTCTATTTTAGTTTTACATAGTTCTATCATTAGTATTTTAATTTTATCACTAAGTTATTTCTCATATTTCATAATTAATCTTTTAGTTTATATCATTTCTGTAATCGTGTTTAGCATTTCATACATCATAATTTGTAGTTTACATTTCAATATGAGTAGCTAAATTTCCATAGTCTAAGGACTAGGGAAGCCATGCAACAACTAATATATGTAAAATGTTAAATAAGGTTGATATAATATTGTCCAATTGTTTCTATAACATGTTTGTATCGTCATGATTAATCTTTGTTTAGTGGCTATATTCATCGATTAAGTTTGTTAAATTCATTCTATAAGTCGAGAAGCACGGAATGGGATTAGACTAAGCATGTGTAGTAGGACGACCTAGTAATAACGAGAGTTCTCTAGGACCCGGTCTATGGTTGACACTAATATCGAGAGGTGGGTGTCTTTAAGCCTAAACAATTGACAATGTTATTTATTCCAAGTTTAACATGAATATATATTTACAATTCCATGTGTGACCCGACTCCCCTAGACTCCTTTATATCATATATTTTACATCATTTTATTTGCTAGTTAACAAACCAACCAACAAACCAAATCAATCGTTACCGACCATGATAGATTTCTATTCATAGCATTTCATAGCGCAATTCTCGTCTACTTGTGTTCGACCCCTCGTACTACATTAATTTGTGTCTAGGGAAATTATCTTTGATTAGGTGTGCGACATATCCTATCAGCCTCCAATTAAGGTTCGTGTGCCATTTCCTCACCGCTTATTAATGCATAAGAGAAAGAGTAAGCTTGATACCAAAGAAAGTGACGAGGTTCTTGTTGAGAAAGAGGTCTCGCCTAATGCTAAGGAGGGTGATGCCATTTCAAAGAAGGTGGATGCTCCTATTAAGGTAGAGAAGGAGAAAGATGTAGAGGATGCTCCTCCAAAGGAATTTGTTCAAGTGTCGTTTCCCCACCGTCTAGCAAAGCACAAGGAAGAGAGTAAGTTTGGTAAGTTCTTAGAAGTTGTTAAGAATTTACAAGTTACCTTCTCATTTATAAAATTGTTTTCCCAAGTCCATTCCTACTCCAAGTTTATGAAGGAAATCCTCTCAAAGAAGTGATCCTTCAAAGAGGTTGAGACCATTGCTTTCACCGAAGATTGTAGTGCACTCTTACAAAACAAGTCTCCCCCAAAACTTAAGGACCCCGGTAGTTATTCTATTCCTTGCACTATAGGCACATATACTATTGATAAGGCCCTTTGCGACCTAGGTGCTAGCGTAAGTGTCATGCCCTATTCAATTTATGAAAAACTTAACATGGGTGCTTTAAAATGCACAAGTATCACTTTGCAAATGACGGACCGTTATTTAAAGCGACCTTTAGGTGTCTTAGAAGATGTGTCCGTCAAAGTTGGCAAGTTTTTCATACCCGTTGACTTCCTCATAGTTGATATGGCCGTGGACTCCAAACCCCAATTATATTGGGTAGGCCATTTTTGCACACCACGGGTACGTTAATCGATGTGAAAAATGGGAAGTTTACTTTGGAGGTGGGTGACCGGGTTACCTTTAGTAAGAACAACACCATTAGAAGCCCAATGTTACAAGAGTCTTGTTATTTATTTAGCATTGTGGACTCCTAATGCCCTACTACACTTCGATCCTTACAGATGGATCCGTTGGAGGAAGATATTGGTGTTGATGGTTTTATAGGTGACGATTCTAAGGGCACTAATGATAAGAGTGCCAAGAGTAAGGTGGAATTTTCTTAGAAAAATTCCAAATGGATGCGGAACATGAAAGGAGATATGAAAGGAAGCTCGGAAGGTGGCAAGCTAAATGACGAAAGTTGATCAAATAAGCTTCTTACGTCGTGCTTAAACCAACGCTTCTTGGGAGGCAACCCAAGCTTTTAATTACTTTTAATTTTCCGCAATTTAATGTTTTCATAGATTTAGAAATAAAATTATTGGACTTGACGTTGTTTTGTTTTGTGATTTATAGGTGAAAAAGGAAGAAAAGAAAGCTAAAAAAAGGATATACACGCTTCCCCATACAAGAAACCCCGTTCGGGGTCGTAACTTTCAAAAACGGAACGTGCTAAAGAAATACGGAGGAAAAGTCAAAATATGGTTGGAGTTGGTTAACCCCGATCGGGGTGGCTTGTCCTCGATCGGGGTCGTGAGTTTGTGAATTATTGGCCTTTTATTGTTTATACGGGTAGGGCAAAATGTGTTCTATCATATGTTCACAACCCGACGGTACCTCCTTCTTCCCTCTCTATCATTTTTCTTCATATTTCTTCACTAAAATCGTAACAAAACATCATCCCCCGTATGTATACATACTAGCTTGGGGGGAGGCTAGCTAGTCTAGTAAGTGTTATTTACTTTGCACTTAAGTTTAATTTCTCGCAACCCATTAAATATGACCTCTTGTCCTTCTTGTTTATGTGCTTTGAGCCATTTTTATGGTTTAGTTGGGTGATTTACATGTTGGCACATTGAGGACAATGTTGTGTTTAGCTTGGGGGAGGGGGTGGCATTTGCATTGTAGTGTAGTTGCATTTAAAAAAATCTGAAAATTTTGAGAAAATTGTGTTGTTTTTGCTTGCTTATAGCCTACTTTTGTCATAAAAATGTGTTTTATGCCCTCTTGCTTATCCTAATGATATCTTATAGTTAATAATTTATTCTTATTTGATGGATAATTGCTACATGGGGATGTCTTGACATAGTAGGTGGGAAATGGAAAATGAACCGAATGAATAGGCTTGATCTTGACTATTGGCAAGCTACAAAATGGTAAGGTAGAACCTCCTAGGCCGGTGCATTCCATTTTCGGTTTCACTTAGGTGAGAGTAGGTCTTCTTATGGTGTTTGTTATATCAATAACGCATAAGTATGATTCTTATTTCATCTCTTATTAAGCATTACATTCATATCTTGTAAGCATGAAGTCATTCACATTGTTTTGTTGCCCATTTCTAGCCCTTTACCACACCATTTTCACACATTATACTAGCTACATATAAACATGCCTACCTTGTTGAGCTAGTAACTGTTTCATGTGTGTTTGGGTGCTCATTTGGGATGTTCTTATTATATATTATCAAGTGAACTTGGTGAAAAATCATGAAAGAAAGAAAAGAAAAAAAAAATGAAAAAATGATGGAAAAAAGAAAGAAAGAAAGATGAGAATCAAAAATGAAAAAAATGAAAGAAAAGAGAAGCATGAGAAAAGAAAAGAAAAGAAAAGAAGAGCAAATTATGTTTAGTTACTTCCATGTTATTACTCAAAAGAAATTGGGAAGTTCACTTATGTTTTGTATTGCAAAAAAAGTCGATTCACTAATATTGACTCAAGTTTTATCAATTGGTTTGGGTTTGGGATTTGAATTGAGCATCCATGCACACTTTGGTTAGTTGTTAGCTTGACTTAGCTCCACTTACCAATAATCATTTGCTCCCCCTTTCTACCCATTTCCAATTACCTTATTCTTACCCATATGGCTTCTTTTTCATGCTTGCATTTAAATGTTTTGACTTGTGGTTTTGAATGATTACCATATTAGATTGCGGGCACATTCTCATGAGTCGAGGATAGGTGAGTATTTTCACACAAAATGTCTCTTCACATACAAAGGAATTTGAGTGCATCGTGAGAGTCTATTAATCAAAAGATCGTGCAAGAGCTTAAAGATTCGTTCAAAGTCTTCCATGCTACACCGTCATGTAAATCTCATCCATGTTTTTTCATTATTCCCTATGCCCATGTTGTCTCGGGTTTTGAATCATTATGCTTAGCTTGTTTTAGGATATTTCAATTGATGGGATATGGTTTCTTGATTAAGGACAAGCAAGAGTTTAGCTTGGGGGAGTTTGATGTGTCCATTTTATATATGCTTTTACCATCTATTTTAGCTCAAGTTTATATGATTATTTCACTAATATTAGTGATTATGTGAGTCAATCCCGTGTTCTAGTTGTATTTGATTTTTTCATTGTGTTTTGTAGGAAATTAAGCTTTTAGTCGCTTTTCCGTCAAATGGCAAGCATACGAGTTCACGAAGCTAACGAAAACCAAGCATGACCATGGAAGAGTGTGTTTCAAGCCTAAGCAAAAAAGTATGAAGTATGGATTAATAATGCAAATAATCATACAAAGTGCCCAAAAGAAAAGTCCAAATTCATATGGAAAAATATCAAGTTTAGGATGCTCTTTGGATGCCCTTAAGTGGTGTTATGAAGCATTAACCGGAGGCTTAAAGATGGCATTTATCGCAAACATTGGATCCCCTCAACATATAATCAAGAAATTAAGGGGAAATAGCTGGATTCACTTAGCCCCGATCGGGGTTTCCATGCTCTTGTTTTTTTACGTTATGCCCTTATTTCACAATAAATAAGGGCCTTAATCCGTCATTGGAGGATACCTTTTCTTACACAATTTTACTCTTCCTTAGCTTAAGCACACAAATTCTCTCATAGTTTTCATATTAAGTTTCAATATTATTAAACATTTGTTTCTTATTTGTTCAAGCATTTGGTTCTTATTTGTTCTTCCTTTGCAAGTTCTTATTACAAGTTCTACATTTCGGTAATTCTAATTCTACATTTCGTTATTGCTTTTGTTATTTCTATTACAAGTCATTTAGTTAATTATTTCATCATTTGCATTATTATTAGTTATTAGTTTCATATTAATATTAATCAAATTCTTATTTCATACTCAACATGTTTACTACATCATACATTGTTAGTTTAATTTCTAATATGAGTGAGTAGTTCTGTTTTGTCTAGGGATTAGGGAAGCCATGCAATATTAATATATATAAATGTTAGGTTGATGTAATATTGTCTATTTGTTTCTATCACATGTTTGTATCGTCACGATTAATCTTTGTTTAGTGGTCATATTCAACGATTAAGTTTGTTAATTCATTCTATAAGTCCAGAAATACGGAATCGAACTAGACTAAGCATGTGTTAGTAGGACGACCTAGTCATAACGAGAATTCTCTAGGACCAGGTCTATGGTTGACATTAATATCGAGAGATAGGTGTCTTTAGCCTAAACAATTGACAATGTTATTTAATCAGAGTTTAACATGAACATATATATATATACAATTGCATGTGTGACCCGACTCCCCTAGACTCCTTTAAATCATACTTCATATTTTACATCGTTATATTTGCTAGTTAACCAACCAACAAACCAAACCAATCGTAATCGACCTTGTGTTCGACCCCTCGTACTACATTAACTTGTGTCTAGGGAAATTATCTTTGATTAGGTGTACGGCATATCCTATCATTTGCATAATCCGAGCCCGCAACAAACAATGCAACATGGTCCACTAAGCTAAAATCAAAGCACATATTGGATCACCAACATTTACGTAGTAATAGGCCCGCATATGATAGATAGACCAAGCCACGTAGTTGTTGGTTAAGCTCGGCTGTTGACTCCCTTTGACTCGTCTTCACTCGCTACTTATTCACTCGGTTTTCTTTGATTACGCTTTTCTTAGTACCTATAAATATAAAAATACTGGGCAGTACCAAAATTCCGACAAATAACATAGTATAACTTTATTTGAAACTAATCGGCTAATGTATGATATAAGACTAAAATGGGTCGATCGAGTACACAGCTAGCAGAAGACTTTTCCGATATTTCCTAAAAGTCGTCTAATTGTAATATAAATACTAAGCTTGTATTATGTTTTTAGGTTACGGTTTATTTACCTTTAGAACTCCTAAAACTTCTAAATTTAGTCGGCTATCATTATTTTCGGATCTACAATTCGTTCTACAATAATTTGCTACGGTACTTTGATCTTTCTTCAATTTTAATTCAATTTAGTTATTCAATTGATTAATTGTTCTTCTTACATGCTTTTAATTATGTCTCCTATTATTATTATTATTATTATTATTGTTGTTGTTGTTGTTGTTGTTGTTGTTGTTGTTGTTGTTGTTGTTAATTCTCTTTTCATGAGTAGCTAATCACTTAATCTAAGGTAAAGGGGATTTAGGTTGATTAGAAAGGGGATTAATGATTTTAATTGTAAGTAACATCGCATGAATTATCGTTTGATTATTTTTGTTCTTCTAACTATTTGATTTAGGCCTGAATTGATAATTACTCTAGCGAATTAAGACTTCTCCGACCGGGTTAGAATTAATATAGGCTGCGATAATCAGATAGGTAAAGTTTAATTATTGCGATTGCATGTTAAACTGAATCTAAAGGGCATAATTGATCTACCGAACTTGTGACCTTAGGTAATTCGATTGACCTTACAATTGATTAAAATACACCCTCGGATAATTGACCTAGTGTGGACAAGGGAAATTCATCCACGCAAATGTTCCTTTTCAAAAAACATTTTACAACGTTGAAAGGAGTCGCCACTAAACTTTAAGGTGAAATTTAGAAACCAGATTTTAGAGAAATGAGTTCGTGTGAGATTACGTGTTAGGAAGTTTAAATAATTTCATTAGAGAAACACCCAACCCCGCCCGTTGCAATAACATGCTCTACTCATAGAAAAGGTTGGCTATTTGGATATGAGCACATGTGAAAAATGCAACCGTTATGTTAATTCCTAACATATGAAGCAAGTTTCTAAGTCGTTTAATGCATAAAACTCGTCAAGTGATTTAGCATGCGAATTTCATTCTAAATAAACAACGCAACCAAAAGAGAGGGATTGAAATTGTTACGCTTAGCATAATAAAGATGAACAAACGTTAGAGGTTAATTCATAAAACAACTATAACAACAAGCAACCAAACAACGAATGTCAAAAAATGAGAGGGCAAAAGAAAAAATAAGAGGATGTTAGTGTACTTTCTATTGTACATGCTCTAAAGATTTGAATTTTAGAGCATGGGTGTAGGGAGGAAAATGATAGCTCACGTCAATAAGAATGAAAGGTTGTGATGTGGTACTGTTTTTAATGCTAGGACTGAGAATGAAAAAAATTATATTGGACAAATTGAATACATATGAGATTTTGATAGGTTTCAATAGTGTGATAACGAGTGTGTATGTACATAGTGATCGCGAATGCATTTGAATAATCAAAACAAAAGTAATGATTATTAAGTAATATAGTATTATAAATGACATGAAAAAATAGAAAACACGTTACATTTTTTTTAATATCTTTAACTAAATATGTATAAGTCAAATATAAAATATTGATTATAACTAGCCAAATACTCTGTATTACTTTAAGTTAAATATTGTATATGTTATCTTTTAAATAATTTGAAGGTAAACATCAAAAAATAATATTTGAGAAAGTTTAACCTACTTATTATATTTACAGGTAATAAACTCTTAAACATCAAGATACAATCAAAACATTTGAATAAGTTGAGTTTGAACTCTATATGTTTGATAGATAAATGTCAAATGTTATACATAAAAAAATTAAAAATTACATAAAATTATGTTCACATAATTTTGAATAAATATTAATTGATTTGAGACATAAAGTATCGTGAAATGATATAATTTGAGAACTTATTGTTGATTGTTGTATTATTCGAATAAATTATATTTTGATTAATATGATATTTCACAAGTCACAAATTTATTTATAAAACGTTGATCATGCATAATTAATTATCACTTATTAGTTTTAATTAAAACTCTTATGTATTTTATTTTAAAACATTGAAGTCAAACTTAAAAATATTAAATTTGAGAAAAAATTATTTATAAGAGAAAATATTGAAGGTCATATATGAATTATATAATTTTTCTTCAATTATAATCATAAAATATTAAAACAGGGCGCGCTAAGCGCGGGATACTACCTAGTAGTATAATATTACTCTATTGTACTTCCTACAATCACACAAACAATAAACAATACATACTTGCTCAAAGTGTATCCACTCCATATTATTAGAAAATGTTACTATCCGCTCCGTCACAAATGAGTAATGTGGTAACAGGCCATGATTAGTAATGTGGTAACAGGCCATGATTAATGCCATATTTGACGGACACCAACTAACCTGTAAAGAATGATTGACCCTTAACCTATAAAAATTACATCCAACGAATACAAAGGAAAGCCTTGAGCACTAATCACGCTCTTTTTACTCAAAGTCACGCCCAAAAAACATAACCCACACTTGCTGCCTTCCCTTGACCACACCTCACAAACCAAAGCTTCGCCACCTACTAGGATTTCAACCTTAACTTGAAAGTTTTGTTCAACAATATAACCATTATTACTCTGATATTTGTGAGTTAAAATGGTATAAAAAATGGGTTAATTATTTACGAGTATTTTTATTTATTTTTTAAGAGCGACGGATTGTCTGGCGTCAAAATTTGACACAATATAACCATTATTACTCTGTTCGTTCCAATTATTTACGAGTATTTTTTATTTATTTTTTACTTTTGGCATAAAGACAAATAACAGAAAAAATATTTGCAGTTATAGTCACTGGAGAATAACTGGACAATAGCTTACGTGGATAATCAAGTTACCCACCAAAATCATTCCTTTCCTAAATAAATACTCCGTAAATGATTGAGACCCGCCGAAATAATTACAGTCGAGAATGATAATGGCCGAATAGCCTTTTCTAGTAGGGCACTAAATGTCCACAAATTTCGGCACAAAAGTACAAGAACAATTTTATTGTATGATCAATCAAGCCTGGATTTCCTTCTGTTGTTTTTCCCTTTTTCCTAGCATGTTGCGTCTTTATTGGCCTTTTTTTTTTTTTTTTTTTTTTCAAAAGGGCACTTTAGCCTTTCTCAATATCACAAAATCATTAAAACACTTTTGCTTTTGTGCTGACTAGTTTCTCCATAAAATTCCCAATCCTCATGTTTTCCAGGATTATAGTGGATTCATTTGAACAGGTTTTCAAAATGAAGAGGCAAACATGAGAATGGAGTGACAGCGGAACTAATTTCCATCTTCCGTCTAGTCGCATTTGGTTACAAGAGCTTCCACTCCTCGTTCTTTGACAACCGTTACCTTGGGATTCAAACACATGAAGAGAGTATAAACGCGCTTGTGTTGAATCAATCTCTTTTCCTTATTGATGTTTCGTCATCAAAAATGTTGTTTTTAGAATATACAACCAAATGGGCAACATGAGACTCGTTTACATAATATGACTACAAATGAATGAAGCAACGCCCACCTTATAATTTCCTCCGTTCCATATCTACACATGCCACCAACTACTGTAACCCTCGGTCAATGCCCAGAAATTAACAAGAATACAAAAAAAAATGAAGGGAGAGAGAACGAGAGAGAAAGGAACCATCAACTATTTGATCGGGAAGGCTAAATGCGAGTCTTTATTGGTTTGAGCTTCAGGCCCATGCTTTCTGGAGAGAGCAACTCTGGCGATATGCAAGACAGATTGAGAGGGCTTCTTGGACTTCCACTCAACTGAGACGGTCTATATAATCCGTAGCCCATCAGAAAGTACTCCAAAGGGATTAACATGGCATGAGGTTGCTCCTCCGTCACCATTGATCCACAATATTGAACCTGTAAGTTATGATTTCCTTGTTAGCACCATTTTGCTCCATCGAAAGAGCAAAAATACAAAGAGACTTTTAGGGATATCCCATAAAGGAAGTTGTGTCGAGCATCAATAGTTGATGGAATAAAGTAAATGTTCAATTCATTTGAGTTGGACTACTTCCGCATAGAACACCATTTACAATCAAGGCATTAAATTTGTGTCTAAGACATCAATCGGCTATAGCGGTCTCATCTCGGTCATTGTGCTATAAATGTGGTAACCTTCGGTTTTGATAAATGATAACATCCTCGTGAAACGGTGTCATGACCAGTTTTAACATCCCATCTCTGACGCACGGACAACATTTGGTTGTCTCATAACAACTATAAAACCAAGAAAAGATTAGTAAATCCAGCAGTCAAGTGCTCATACCTCAACTAGGGCACTGCATCTTTTGTCTAGTTTTGAGATCATGTGAAGGGCCTCTGCATGAAAAGGAGATTCATCCCCAACAAATATTAATGTCCGACACCTTAGCTTTTTCAATCCTTCACTTATGTCGGGTCTCCTGTTTGTTTGGCCATACAAAAGAGGTGACAATCAAGACAGTACAAAATTACAAACCAAAGAAAAAAAACAACTCGAGTGTCAGAGAGAGCAAAACTTGACGAGAACTTCTGCTCTAAAAACTTACCCATTCATTGCTTCAAGAAACCGCAAAACATTTATACTTTGTCTTTCATCCAGCAACTGAAAGATACAAAGCAAGCAATGGTCAAAATATCAGCCTATGTCGGAAGATATATTGGAAAATAGAAAAGGAGCTCAGAAAGAACACTAACCCTTCTACAAGCTTGAACAATGTCCGACTCTTGGACTTCAGCACTACCTCTAACTTCCTAGATTAATCACAGCAGCAAATCTCAATAAAACCATCCTGAAATTATTTAAGAAGTGGATCATAGATGGTAAAGCAGAAGCAAAAACACTACCTTGCTGAAATAGCGCTTCAGTAAACAATCCTTCACCAAACCACATATACCATAGAAATAGAGGAGATTTGACATGACCTGTAGATTGATTTAAATCCTAGTATCAGAATTCAAAACACCGTGATATAAAACTATGGAGTATAAAGATTAGAAAGTTTTTATACATAAAATGTTGTAAAGAGCAAAAACAAGGGGAAGACAAACCTTATTATACAGCCACTCAGTCCACGAAGGACCTTTGCAAAGAGGTGAGACAAGTATCAAGCCAAGAACGCGCTCTCTGTACTTCAGCTGCAAACATAAGAAACCTTGGTAAATTGACCAACTCGGGATACAAAGTTATTGAAGTTCCCAATGTTACTTTGACAAAAGCAGATGAAGAGACTAATATATGAAAGCACAAAGTACGATTTTTAAAAATTTCAGCCTTATGCCACCAATCTGGTGTCAAACCTCAAAACCATGCCCCACACGATGACGAAATTAAGCCTCGATGTCTCAAAATTTTCTTTATTTCACTCTAAAAGCTATTTATCCCATTTCTAATTTTTATTTTTTTGAAGACCCCTATCTCACTTTAGAAAAAGATCCCAGTTTCAAATTTATGTCATGATGAATTCATTATCTGGACATATACCCATGTCTGACACTTGTACATTACGTCTAAGTAATACAGTTGAGGTACCATAAATAACAACGTACCGCAAATAGGGTAAGTATGTATGCTCCTGCAGTTACCCCCATGCACATCACTTCACCGAGCCTAAGCAAGAATAACTGCTGTCAGAATAAATTCGTAATTGCTAGTACAAGCAACAGAAGATCAGGGAATAGAGGCTATCAGTCAAATAAGATGATTAACAGTTTAGAAAGGAGAGAGTGAAAACCCTCAGCTTACCCAAAAAAGTTTAGAACCTCGAGAATTTGATCCGCTAAATCTTCCGTGGATGGTACAGGTTCATCTTGACAGAGGGCACCAGCTCCCAACTGCAACAACTCTTGACAAGAGTTGCACAAGATATTTCATGAATAATGAAATAAATTCAGGAACTTACGTATTTCCACTAATAAAAGGTTTACGCACAGAAGTACGGAAACAAACAAACTCCATGTGACGATTCACAAACCTCATGTCCAGGAGGGCTGATATGGTAAATGCAGAAGTTGTGGAGTAACAATGAAGCAGCTTCAGGAAAAAAGAATAATCCTTGGAAACAAGACATATCTGTTCAGTAGTTGCAAAATTACAAAGAGTTAGTTACACAACATACTTCAGCATAGCCACTACCAAAGTACCAAGGAAATAAGAGCCACTCCCTCTATTCATTTAGATTCAATACATTTTTCTCTTTTAGGACATTCAAATCAATTCACTCCATTTCTATTTTGGTAAAGAAGTGTCCCACAAATAAAATCTCTTCTGTGGGTCCCATTCTTCTCTCCCATCTTTTCCATCTAATAAAACTTTGGTCTAAAAGCAAAGATAGTGAATTCGATCATACAAATCAATAACATAAGAGTCCAATGAAAATAGAATAAATAGAGAAAAAGATTAAAATGTCGCCGTATGCATAATCAGTATGAACTCATAACTCATATGTAACGACTAGTGAGATCAAGAGTACAAATCCAACAATCAAAGACGCCATCCCACTGCTTCAAGGACTCTCGCAAGTTACAGTGCAAGGAGGGATCACATGTACACACAAAAAGGTTATTTCCAAATGACCAAAAATAAAAATGGGTCAAGAATTGCATCAAACGACAGATATACTAAACGAAAGAAAGAATGCGGCCGGTTTAGTAACCCATTTTCGTTTCATTTCATCACGATCCATAACCAATCAAGAATAGACTTTGGCTCCATTGGAAATGGAAAATTACAAATCCAGCAAAGAAAAGATGAAATCTTTTTCAAAAAACTGTGTCCAGACTCCAGATAGTGACACTAATATTGGAACTTGGCTTGAATTACAGTCTGTCACTTACGATTTAGCGCTAAATCAGGATATGTAACCAAAGCTGGCTTGTCTTTGTCTCCATAAACAATGACACTCACAGGACCACATCCCGTTTTTACATGATATTCCTGCAATTTAGAAAACAGAATGAATTACACAATTTTCTTAAAATGAGGCTTCCTAATATAATACTCCGTATCATACAACATTTAAATTACAATAGGTTTTCCACCAAATTAAGAGTATAAAAAAATGGTTTATCCATAGCTTTTTTTTGAGTGATAGAAAACAAAAGAAGGAACCCAGATAATGTTTAACTGGAAAGTAGCTTGCCATGTGCAACTGGTTTTCAAAAACTTTTTTAAGCAACCAAACAATATTCATACAACTTATGCCCTTTTTCAAAAATAAAATATAGTGCATCTCTAATTATGATGACTTGATTTATAAGGTTGATATTCGACAGTTAAAAAGATGTATTATAGCATCTTCTTATTCCTTTCTAAAAACATAAAGTTCAACTAATTGATTCTTTACTTCCAAGTCTCACCCAATTTACACAACTACTGGACAACTGTATACCAAACTTGCTCGACGAAAACTAAGAAACAAAAATATGTGAATTGACGTTCATAAAAATCGCGCATTTTCATAAGGACATCAACAGCATACAAGATTGTCTAACAAACCATAGTACTGCTGTTAATGCGTATTCAGCATCAAAATTTGGTGAATAACTAAAATGTGGTTTCGGCTCGAATATATATCACTGACGAAGTCAAATGTGGTCTCGGCTCGAATATATATCAATGAAAAGCTAAAATCACTACTAACAACATTAACCAACCCATTAAAGGAAATGGCAGTAAAAGTGAATAACTAACCATAACAGATTATCCAACGTATTCAAACAGTCATAATTAATAATTAATGAAAATGAAAAAAGACTGACCAATTAATGAATTAAAGATCTTGAGTTGACATACAAATTAAATCAATCAAATTTAAATTCACATCCATAATTTAAAGATAAATTAAATTGCACAAATGTGACCACAATTTAAACCCAATTTACTGATTTCTGAACATCAAAAAACTGGAATTTACAACATGGGTTTGAATAATTATTTAATTAAATTCACATTCATAATTAAAAATAATGGATCCCCAAATAAAATGCACATTTCATAAACAACCCCATTAAATTAGTTTGAAAGCCGAGGTAAAAATAAAAAATAAAAGGTAGATAAAAATGATTAAAATGAACAAACCTTTCCACCAAGATATATAGTTTCCATGTGAATGGAAGAATAATCAGCCATTGCTGTTGTTTAAATTAAGATCTTGAAGCTGCTTCTTTGGGATTATGCCCCTCTCCTTTCTCTTTCTCTCTCTCTCTCTCTCCCTTGAACAACAAATTGTGACCTTGATTAATTTAATCAATGTCGTATTTTATTTAAAGATTGTTTAATTCTTTGTTTGTTTGATTGATTAATTTGGGTTTAGTTGATGTTCTTGAGCTTCCGAAGATCCCTGCTATTTAATCTCTCCCACCGACGCTTTTTTCTCTCTTTCTTGTTTCTTTCTCTCTCCTTAATAAACAGGCTCGCT
>NC_133533.1:98832371-98968830 GCF_048544455.1 Silene latifolia | reverse complement strand
AAAAACAAGAGGGTAAAAAAGAGAAGTCATTCCAAGAATAAGAAGGATGTCTGGTCTTTGGCTGGTATTCGCTGATGATGGTAAAAATGAACAGAAGGAAGTTACTACGTAAAGCGGATTGATAACATGGTGAATTGGAGAAGAAAGGCGTGGGTGAAAGTGGGGTCATTAAGAGGTTAGATGAGGTGGTTAATCCAGTAGGATTAGGGAGGAAATCGCGGCAGATATTTGACGATGTTTGGAAGAAGTTTTCTGGGTTAGAACAGATATCAAGGACTGAGTATGATAGTGGGACTTGTAATAACTTGGTGTATAGAGATGGGGCTCCTTTGTGTGAGTTTACTGTTCCTGGTGCTCAGAATACTAGTGTTCTGAGGTTGCATTAATCAACTATTGGAATTATTCAATTTTATAATAGTGGTCCTATTAGTGTTATATGAAACCATAGTTGTATTTTGTTTATGTATTTCATATACAATGTTTTTTGGTATTTTGAAATTATTTGTGTGAGGTTGTCGTTTGATTTTACATATGCATAGGATAGCCTTGTGAATGTTATGGTACTAGTATAGCTGAATGTAATTTATTTTACCTTTTTGTATGAACCTTAAGGGGTGTGATTAAATTCTTTTATGAAATTAAAGATCCTGTTATGATATAGGTAATGGTATTTTGAAAGCCGGTTAGCTCAAATGGTAGAGCATTGTGCATTGCACAAGGTATGGGTTCGACTCCCATGTCGGTTGTGAAATACTAATACTCCCTGCATATAGATGCATATAAATACACACTACCTGCATAATATTAACCACCAGATACACCAAATAACCAATTCGTACATTAGCCACAATGTCGGTGTCGGGACTTCAGTTGTTGTATTAGTACAATTAAAAATCTAAATGTGCTCCACACTTTATGAGCCTGCTTCTATTTTAATTAGTGTTTCCTATGCCACGGTTTGTTTAGTCTGTCATACTTGAGTTTTCACACTTATTTTCTAGAACTTAAAGTATAAGTTATTCCATTGAATGTATACTAGTCTAAAAACATTTTCTCTTATGATACTACTTCAACGTATGCGTCGAATAAACTGCTAAGACACTCTTCAGCCATCGTTCGAATAAATTCTCCAGAGAAAGGGTTTAGGGTAGGGTACGGGGTTGGTCAATCCTACCCCAACCCCTTTTTGGTATGCGTCGAAGGTTATATTTAGTTTTTGGTATTTGCCATGATTTGATAGGTTCAAGAGCATAATCGTCCGCACATTCTTCTTCTACAAATTGGGAACACGTTCTGCAAACATCCTGGTGGTCGTTTGAAGCCTGGTAAAAATGGTACATACCTACCATTGATTCTGGTATAAAACTCCTTATTGATACCGTCGTTAGGTACCAAAAATAAATACCTAGATACTACTAACAGAAGTCAGCGGTAAGTAGGGTCGATCTCCACAGGGAGGCGGTCACTATCTACTTGTCTATTCGGTCTGTCTGCGGTCACTAATGGGGGGTTTGAAATGTTTTGACTACACTACTAAGATAAAGTAAGAGAAAAGGGAATAAGAGAAATTAACAAGGAAGAGAGAGAGAACTAGGATTTTGGGTCATCAACGAATGTCAGTTAATTGCAGCTAAGGTCACAAGTCAGTCGATGTGTCGGTCTCAGGGGCAATGAATATCTTCTTCCGGTCTCAATTCGCCCTAAAATACTATTAGCTTAGCTTCCGCCCTCACTAAAGCATTCAATTGTTCACTGCGGGTCTCACCCCTTCCAACCTTCCGGTCCAGGTCAAGGCTTACCAAAATTAAAAGGCTAATTGCATCGATTAAACTAGCAGGATACAATTTAAGGCAGTGATTAACAACATAGACGCAACCACAATAGACGATCTATAAACTTAATTAGCAATTAATATCGGTTCATCGAATCCCCTAATCCTAGCAGGGATAAATTAGCTAGACATGATAAAAGAAAGAACAAAAGCAAAGGGAAAAGAAATAAACATTAAATAAAGAGAAAAGGAGAAAGAGAGAATTACAGTAGATCCGGAAAAGAAAGGAACAGAGAACAGTGGAAAACAGAAGAAAAGTAGTGTATGTAGTGTTGGGAGAGAAACAAATGACGTCTCATCCTTCCTATTTATAGAAAATAGGATTTTTATTTGACCTAATGCGAAAAGGATTAAGAAAAACCCGAGCCCATAGCAATTCCACTCGATCAAGTGGTTTAAAACAACTCGATCGAGCAAAATTAAGCTCAAACCACTCGATCGAGTAGAAAATCTCCTCGATCGAGTAAACCCTAAATTGAAACTACTCGATCGAGTAGAAAAAGGAGTCGATCGAACAAAATTGTACTCGATCGAGTACTTTCCAGCGCACAATTCCTACTTCGCGCACTGAAATTTAAACTGCTGCCATTTCTTTGTTACTTGGGAAAACAGGACGATTCTGGTGGTGTTGGAAAGCTAAGAGGACAAGCTTTCATCTCCAATTAGAATCATCTGAAAATAAGTTGTGGAACTCGAGATATGGCTCTTCAAACTAGGCACTAGTAATTTGAAGTTCTTCCTTTGCTCGCCTAGCTATCTTACTTCTTTGCGCATCTCAAAATAGCTACATTCCCGCTCCAAATTCACTCTTCCTCCAAATGCATGCTAAATGGACGGCAAAAGGCTCGATTTCACTATTTTATGGTTCATTCCTGCAAATAAGACAAAACAAACCAAAGTAGCATATTCGGGTTATTTCGTAGCATAAAACTACGATAATAGCATAGAAATACGTGCATAAAAAAGGCCTAAAAGGACTATATAAAATGCGCGTATCAAATCTCCCCAAATCAAACCTTTACTCGTCCTCGAGTAAACTAAATGCAAACTAATGAAACGGAAAAGATTACTTAGAGCTAGCTATAACTTGTCTTCTTAAACCAGTTTAATGCAAACTAAAATCAACAGTTACAGCTACAATGGTCATTACGCAAACGAATTATAAGATGTCCATAAATAAAGCTGACCTATCGACCCTGCAAGACCAACAAAATCGGACTCTCACATGGTCACTCTTCTCTCATGAAGCAAAGGTTGAAAGTATATGTATAAGAGAGAAAGAGAAAACAATCACTCACCTAGACTGCGACCTACATAACATGCATGCAACAAAAATGATTGACGATTCAAGTTGTAGATGCCTCATTTCTGCACCTCCCGCAAACCACCCGGTGATGATTGGGCCGCATGTTTGGTACGCGGAACGATTTGTGACAGTTCGTAAGTTTATCATCAAGTGATTGCTCAAACATTTATGTGTACCTCTTAATTGTTATCTACGCGCCAATACGGTCGTTTTGACAGTAATTAGAGTACATTTGGAGTCTGGGCCCAAAACCGTCTTCATTTTCTGATAACCGCTAAAACCCGAGTCAGAATGTTCTGGAATGTTCCGGATATTTCTATTCCATATTTCACAATCTTTTAATCTTTGGTAAAGAATTTCCCGTATTATTCACACAAAATATTAAGGAAAATAAGATTAATCCGTTATTCCATAAACTAAACACGGAAATCTTTCTTCCGCAGGAGGAAACCACCTGGGAACAGACGCAGCAGGTGTTGCGCCTCTTCCAAAAGATGCAGTGACTGCTGCGCCTCTTCCCAGGTCCTTTTCTGCATATTTTTCGTATCTTTTCATATCTTTTCGAGATTCACTTCCAAAGTTTCTCCGAAAACCCTAATTCCTTCACGTGATTAGTATAAATAGGAGCCTTTGCTCCTCATATTTCTCACGCGAGTGTCCGCCCTTCTCTTCTCCCTTTGCATTCTAGACCACGTTCTTACTTTTTGGCGTCTACGTGCTTGAACTTTCGACCACGTAAGCTCGGATCCTTCTGAGTACCAGCCTCGTTTTGCATGACCGACCAATTTGACCAACTCCACCATAATCAACTTTAATCAATCTTAATTGTTTTCCTCTTACGAGGGCACTTTCGTTACATTCGAGTCGAGCATCACTAATCGTAAACTTAGTTCATCTCGTTTCGTCAAACATGTAAGTCTGAGGGTATAAATCCTTCTTTATTTATTGTTATTTACTTTTTGTATCATTAATGTAAGGTTTATGTCGAAAGTATTCTTAAAACCGATTTGTAAAACCATGTTTAAAACCCTTTTTACGGATTATCAGGAGACAGACGTCGAGAAAGGACGTAGCAACTTCTGCGCCTCTTCGAAGGGACGCAGCACCTGCTGCGCCTCTTCGTGAGGCTGCCGCAGTTCCTGCTTCCTTTCTTCTTCCTTCGTCTTTTGATAATTCGATCGTTTTGTTCCGTTTTCAATTGTTCATTGTTTCTTTAACATGATAATTTTAAGCATGATAATTTAACATATCGTTCATCACTGTTAGTATATAATTCATCGTTAATTCCCAACTTTAAATCCCTTATAACCAATATATGCGGGTTTTCGTCATTAAAATCAATCCGGGTTGTAGAGATTCGATTCATTCACATCGAGTTTCTGGAATTCGACCTTTGATATATTTCCATCTGTCTATTGTCATATCCGTCAGTAGTTCTTCATTAATTCGTCATATTCACCCTAATTAGTTCACCCATGTCACTAATCAATCTTTCATTCATGTAATTAATTTGTTTGCATTCATTTCATCCATGTTTTATCGCTTTTATGACTCATTCACATGTAATTAATGTATTAAATCACTTTCATCCGAGTCGAATATCATAATCAATCATTAAATTCACCGAAGAATACTAACGATTTGCAGTTCCGGCTTCACAGCCAGAACTCAGCCTTGGAACAGACGCAGCGACTGCTGCGCCTCTTCCAGAGGGCGCAGCTCTGCTGCGCCTGTTCCAGGTTGATTTCTGTCCCTGAACCTCCATTCTGCCTTGACCTAGTTTAATTAGTTTACGTATTAATCTACTATTATTCGTATTATCATTAATAATCTTCTCGTTTATTTCCTTTATTCTTTTTTCCTCAAATTATCCGTTTTAGAAGTATTTTCGACATGAATCAATTAACCCAATGTAATTATTGTAATTTTCTTTATTGTATTATCATTGTAATTTTCTTTATTATATTTCATTGTATGTCTTCACATGTAATTGAATCTAAATCCCTACTTTGACATTAATTGTATGCTAAATTAATTGTTCACCGACATAGCCTAATTCTCACATGTTAGGATCAAAACTTGGGTGTTGCATTGCATGCATATAACCGACAATATATCTAGTATAGATAATTTCCCTAATCATTAGTAGAGGTCGCTATCGAGGCGGGCGGGATTAGGTGTTCGATCAAAAGAGCTTCCTAATACATACCCTCACCCCTTACTCCAGATCTCTGTGAACATCCGTGTTCATTGGCATCCACGAGAGTCATTCTAGACATAGAATGCTAAGGGTAACGAGTTCTTGGTGTTCATGTCACTACTTTGTGTCTTGACATGACACGAGGTATTCGAACGGTTTCCAATTTTCCACAATAAATTGGTGGCGACTCTACAAATGCAAACGCTTGTTCCCAAGCGCCCCCGTGGCCCATGTCCACATTTTGGCGACTCCGCTGGGGATAATACACTTACGTGTAACCGAAAGGGTGAAACTTGAACAAGGTTAGGGAATAATTTGTACAAGACAATTGTCGGTTTTCATAACTCGGTCTTCCTAGATCGTTTCATTCGGCCTTCCTAGGCCCAACCCAACCCATTCGACCAATCGTCCCGTCTAAACGGTCCTAATTCTTATTTGGGCCTAAGGATGGATAGCGATTGACGTCATCCATACCATGGTGCTTACTCTTGTTTGTATCAAGGACTTTCACTACTTGAGGAAATGGACTAGGAATCGGCCTTACTCTTGTTTGGTACGAGCCTCTCCACAGACTTCGGGTTTGATTGTTCGGTATGGCAACCCACCCTTTAAACCAAAACCTTTTTAAATGCACTCAGCATCCCGTTATAATGCTTGTATAATGTTTGTACCTTATGTGATCACATTTCTAAACGAAACCATGACGATTTTTGTAAAATCAAAATCCTTTTAAAGTGTAAATTTCGAAAAGGCCAATAATTAGCGCAAAATCGAGTCAAAACTCTGTCCATTTGTCGAGTCAAATTTCGGGCCCAAGCCCATTTCAAAACATCACTTTGAGTCCACTCCTACAACTACACTAAAGTTGACTAGGACCAACATTTTCCAAATCTTGTCATTTCTTCAAAAACTCACTCGACACAAGTGGCACACACCCACTTCCCAAGTCAAAACATTTCTTTCCTAGTAAGTGTGTTAGAATGGTCGATCGTGTTTTGATTCGTCGTCGATCTCTTATCCAGTTTCCAAGATGCCTGAAACAAGCGACGTGAACTTCAATCAACTCCAGGATGGTAATGATCGAATCCTAACCGCGCTAGCTCAGCTCCAAGTTACTCAAGACCAAGTGTATGATCGCCTTGACACCATCATGGGCCGGATCTATATCGTAAAAACGAGGTTGCCTCCTCGAGAAAGTGAAATCGTTGATGACTTCTTGATTGACTTTAGGGACGAAAACCCTCCCATCGGTATAACTGCAGCTGAGAAACGACTCCAATACTTAGATGAGCAATTGATGTATCTTAAAGGGGATAACATTTATAGGGAAAATAACCGTAAGTATGAGGCCATGAGTTCCAAGTTGCCAACCAACTTCAACATGACGGATATCCCTATATTTAAGGGGCACGAAAACCCTTTGAATCACATCCATGCTTTCAAGGACTACATGTCTATCAAAGGCATCAAACCCGAGATGTTCTTAAGGATCTTTCCTTCATCTCTTGACACCATCCCAAAGCAATGGTTCTACTCTCTAGAACACAAGAAGATCGCTACTTGGGAAGATGTCGCGATCGAATTTGCTAAGCAATACGCGGATAATGCTGAGATTCAAGTTAACATGCGCACTTTAGAGGTTCTTACCCAAAATGACAAAGAAGGTTTCACCGAATTCCTAAGTAGGTGGAGGAAGACTAGTACCTAACTAGTTGAACGCCTAGACGAAGCTACCCTTATGGAGAAGTTCGTGGACAACCTAAAGCCCATCTATGCAAATCATTTGAGGTACCAAAACATCAAAACTTTTAAAGACTTAACCGTACTAGGAACAAGGATCGAAGATGACATCCGTAAAGGGATATTGTCCAAAACGGTAGGTCGAGGATATCAAGGCTCAACAAGTCGTTGTTACGGCTCCACTAGCAAGACCGATGAAGTTAACCTCCTCGAGCCATCCAAGAAGAGTACCCCACCAAGGAAATTTACAAATCTTGGGGACACTTATTCCAATGCTCTAAAAAGGTTAATGAAACAAGGCAAACTCCAACCCATAGGCCCTACACCCGAACCATAAAAGAAATCCAAGTTCTGGGACGAGAACTCATACTGCGAGTATCATAGGGGTAAGGGGCATGACACAGAAAAATGCTACAAATTGAAGAATGTGCTTCAAGATATGATTGAGGATGGTCAACTACCAATATCGCCGGGAGGTAAGCCCAACAACACTCAGAATCCTCTTGGAATTCTACTGATCACAAGTGAAGAATCTACCTTAGATTGTTCACACCTCATTTCTCCAGTCGAAGATGAGATCCACGCGATCGAGAATGAAGGGTTCTACTCTACCATTTCCCCTACCATGGCCGACTTCATCGCACGGGCAAGGAGTGTGGATAGGCAAGTTTCGGAATTAGAAAATGTGGTGACAACTTTACATGACCCCAATGCAACACCTAAATAACATGCGCCACTAATATTCTCCCAAAATGCTACTATTTAAGAAATAGTCGCCGTGGTTGATAAACTAGTCGACCAAATTACACAATTAGAGGACGAGATCATGAGAATGAGGGAACTAGCTACAGTCAATGGAGTATGGGCCGATGACGATGAGGACGAGTATCTCATTGAACACTCCCTAGTCAAGGACATAGTCCAAAATGGTGAAGACCAAGATGTGGACCACCTAACTCGTTCAGGGCGTTCATATCAAAGTACTACTCAAAATGGTCCAACCAACGTTATCACACCAAATGATAACGAAGATGACTCTACTGATCATTTGCTCAAGCAATTACAGAAGACAAAGGCTGATCTTTCGGCCTGGCAATTAGTAGCAAGCTCATTCTCATATCGCCAAGCTTTACTGCAAGCTTTGGCCAAACTAAATATAGCACATAACTCCACACCCGACGATGTAGTCAACTTGGTCTTCCAAGAATCACCGAAGCTAAGTAATCCTATTACTTTCTCAGATGAAGATTTGCCACCCTTTGGCGATAGTCATAACTTGGCTCTTTACATCACTGTCATTTTCTTAAAGAAGAATGTGCCAATGACCTTAGTAGAATGATGGCTCCGCGGTCAATGTCATACCCTTGAAAACGGCATACAAACTAGGCATGAAAGAGTTGGATTGGACCCCTACCAATCAAGGTGTTCGCGCATATGATGGTACACGACGAAAAGTAGTAGGACTCGTTAACCTAACCATAGCCACAGGGCCAATTGAACGAAAGGTTAACTTCCAAATAGTGGACATTGAAGCTTTCTTCAACATACTTTTGGGAAGACCTTGGATTCACGCTTCCAAAGTGGTAACCTCCACCCTTCACCAAAAGATCAAAATCCCACTAAATGGCAAAGTGGTGACGATCACTTCGTCGCCCATTAAGGATATAATTGAAAAGAAGTCAAATAATCAAGTCCTTGCGGATCCAGTGTATGAACTTGGGGGCTTTCAAAGCATAAGTGTCATAGAAAATGAGTTGGCACCCCTATACTACGATCCCTACTCCAACTTGGTGGTCAACCACATACTCAAATCCCAGGGATACTTCCCAGGAATGCCTTTGAACCCTACCCGAAGAACACCTTCCCACCTTACAAGGAAGGCAACTAAAAAAGAATACCACTTGGACTAGGATATAAACCCACTAAAGAGGAAGTTCTCGAGATGCTTGCTCAAGTTCAAAGCCGTAAGCACGTAGGAGTCCAAATGCGACCATATCTCCCTACCCTAAATGGATACTTTGTTAGGGAAGGAAGTCAAGAACTCTTTCACGGATTTCCGAACCTTGGCATTATCTCGAAAGGAAGCTAGCCGGAATCGAGATCTTTCACGATTGCTACTTCATTCCTCCAGAAACGGTTCCTACCGTCAAAGCTCGTCAAGCACCTTGCTTAGACGAGCAAGCTGTTAGTCTACTATTTGGAGAAGATCGATTTATTAGAGCCGCGCATGATGAGATCATTACCATAATACTTCAGGACGATCACTTCAACCCTACCGCGTTAATCACAGAAACAAACGCGAACCAGCAGAAAGGATGGAGAAAATCAATCAAGTGGACCAACAATCAAGGAAGACTCTTCAAGCTCACCACTGGAGAAGGAGAGATGTTCAAAGGAGAACCAGAAGACGATGAATTCGAGTCAGAGTTAGAGTCGGAGTCAGAGTCAGAGTCTAGAGAAGTTACTAGGAAGTCTCCTCCTATCGACATCCCCACTCCCTTTGTTTCTCCTAGCTTAGCCTCAAATAGTAACAGTAGTTCGGGAAATGTCCCAACAACTGTCCCTTTACAGCCGCTAACCACTGATCAGATGGCTTCTTTATTTCAACTTTTCTCAAATTTTAATATGAATAAATCAGGTTCAGCTTACTCTTTGTGTTATCTTGAATGCATTTTTGTTTACGATGATACTGAGGATGACCCAGATCCGGACTCAATTGAGATACCTCCCCGCATAGCCAAGGAAATACTACAAGAAGGGGAAGGGGGACCAGTAATAGAGAACACTGAACCCAACAATGTAGGAACCGAACTAGAACCCCAAGAACTTAGGATAGGGACTACCTTGAGCTCCGCCGAAAGGGCCAGTTTAATAGACCTTCTAAACGAGTTCAAAGACGTTTTCGCTTGGTCCTACAAAGACATGCCAGGGATCGACAGGGATATCGCCGAACATAGAATCCCAATTAAGCCAGGTTTCAAGCCCGTAAAACAAAAGCTTCGTCGAATGAGGACAGAATGGGCTCTCAACATTAAGGAAGAAGTCGATAAGCAATTCAAAGCCGAGTTCATCAAAGTTTTTGAGTACTCTGATTGGGTAGCCAACATAGTACCCGTACCCAAAAAGGATGGGAGAATCCGTGTTTGTGTTGATTTTAGAGACTTAAACATAGCAAGTCCTAAAGATGACTTTTCTCTACCACATATCGACATATTGGTGGATAATACCGCAGATCACGCGTTACTATCCTTCATGGATGGGTACGCGGGTTACAACCAAATCAAGATGGCCATAGAAGACATGCATAAGACCGCCTTTGTCACTAAATGGGGAACCTATTGCTATACGGTCATGCCGTTTGGATTAATCAACGCCGGAGCTACATATCAACGCACCGCAACTACACTCCTACATGACATGATGCATAAAGAAGTTGAGGTATACGTAGATGACATGATTGTCAAGTCTAAGGATAGAGAGGGGCATATTGCGAACCTTCGCAAATTCTTCTCAAGGCTACGAAAGTACAACATGAGGCTCAATCCTCAGAAGTGCGCATTCGGAGTAACATCTGGCAAACTCCTAGGATATGTCGTTAGCCAACGAGGTATAGAAATAGACCCTTCTAAGATCAAAGCTTTGATCGAAATGCCACAACCTCAAACGGAAAAATAAGTCAGAGGATTCCTGGGAAAAGTGCAATATATAAGTCGATTCATATCGAAACTCACCATGATCTGTGAACCTATCTTCAAAAAGCTCAAGAAAACAGACCACACACCATGTGGGATGATGACTGTCAGAAGGCATTCAACCGAATCAAGGAGATATTAGCTAAGCCACCAGTGCTCATGCCACCTCAACGAGATCAACCTCTTGGTTTATATCTCACAGTAACCGAAACAACCATGGGCGCCATGCTAGCTCAAACCATAGGAAAGGAAGAAAGGGCTATCTACTACCTTAGTAAGAAGTTCTTGGAGTACGAGTGCAAATACTCACAACTCGAAAAGACATGCCTTGCTCTTTGTGGGCAACGAAGAAGCTACGTCATTACATTCTTAGCTACTCTGTCAAAATATACTCCAAAATGGATCCTGTCAAATACCTCTTTGAGAAACCCGTCCTCAACGGACGACTAGCAAGATGGACTTTGATGCTCTCAGAGTTCGATCTCAAATACGTACCTCTGAAAGTTATAAAAGGGCGCGCCGTTGTAGAATTCTTTGCAGAAAATCCCATCAATGATGCACAAACAATAGATACTTGGTCATTTCCAGACGAGGATATACTCCAAACCGATGTAGACTCCTGGGACCTTTACTTCGACGGAGAATCAAACTTAAGAGGGTTTGGAATAGGAGTGTTGCTCATTTATCCTGAAGGCGAGCATACACCGATCTCCGTCAAACTCGACTTCGAGGTGACAAACAACGCTGCAGAATACGAAGCTTGTCTCATTGGACTACAAGCGGCAGTGAGCTTAGGCATTAAAACCCCCGAGTGCATGGGGATTCGTCCCTGATCATCAATCAATTTACAGGATCTTGGAAAATCCGAAGCGAAAGCCTAGCGCCTTATCAAGCCAGAATAGACCAGGTTGCCCAATTCTTTGATCACGTGACCTATCTACACCTACCTAAGGAAGAAAATCAATTTGCAGATGCTCTTGCAAAACTTGCATCTTTGATTAATATGCCAGATGACATGTTGGAAATGCCTTTATGCATCGAACGACGATCAGAGCCAGCTTATGTCCACCAAATCACTGATGAAGAGGAAATCACAGTGGAACCTTGGTTCCAAGCAATCCTAAATTTCAAGCTCAACGGTACCTATCCACCGGATATGGACAAAAGGAGACAACGTGCTATACGCCTACTAGCTTCCCAGTATGTTCTCATGCAAGGAGAGTTATACAAAAGAACACCTCTTGGTGTAATCCTACGTTGCCTTGATCATTCACATGCGCGAAAAGTGATGGAAGAAGTCCATGATGGAGAATGCGGTCCTCACATGAGTGGGCCCATTATGGTAAAGAAAATCACACGTCTGGGGTACTATTGGACCACAATGGAATCCGATTTCATCAAATACGTAAGACATTGCCACAACTGTCAAATCTTCGGGAATGTACAGCATGTCCCTCCTTCATTACTCTATATGATGACATCTCCTTGGCCATTTTCTGCCTGGGGAATTGATATAATCGGGAAGATAACTCCAGCCGGAACAAGAGGTCACTGTTTCATCCTCGTGGCAATTGACTATTTCACCAAATGGGTAGAAGCGGCTTCCTACACTAGTCTCACGGCTAAAAATGTGGCAAAGTTCATACAAAACAACATCATCTGTCGATACGGTTGCCCACATGAGATCATTAGTGATAATGGATCACATTTCCAAGCCGAGACTGAGCAATTGCTAGCCAAGTACAAAATTAGGCATCACCACTCTTCGCCATATAGACCACAGACTAATGGCGCGGTAGAGGCAGCAAACAAGAACGTTGTCACAATTCTCAAGAAAATGATCGACAACTATCGAGATTGGCCAAGCAAAATACCCTTTGCTTTGTGGGGATATCGTACATCTGTTAGGACGCCCACTGGGGCCACCCCTTTCTATTTGACCTATGGCATGGAAGTTGTACAGCCAGTCGAGTTAGAAATACCATCCTTGCGTATCTTACTCGAAAGTCAAATCCGGAAGCCGATTGGAAGAGGGATAGATATGAAGAACTCATCCTCCTGGATGAACGTAGGCTACGCGCATTACATAATGTCCAAACATATCAAGCACGTATCAAACGAGCCTTCAACAAAAGGGTCAAGCCAAGGAACATCAAGGAAGGAGACTTAGTACTCAAGTCGGTTAGAGCTCTTTTACCTGTCGATCCACGGGGAAAATTCAAACCTAATTGGGCCGGACCATTTCTAGTCAAGTCCATACTTCCAGGGGGTGCGGTTAGAATCACAGACCTAGATGGGAATGAATTTCCCAACCCGACGAACCTTGACCAACTAAAGTGGTATTATGCCTAAAATAGGAACAAAAGCGCGCCTCGCGTAACCTCACGTGTCGCTCTTGTGGCACTAAATAAACGGCTCCTAGCCAATCTGAAATAAGCTAATGTCACCATGCTCTTGCATTTTGACAATCTGTCATCCTCATATCATCAAATAAACTAAATTGCACCTTAAGAATAAGTAAAAAGCTCATGCTTATCTTCTAAGTTCATTACAAGCTCTTGCTTAGAACAATAATTCTTTTACATTTACTCGAACTACGCGCAAGGGTTTGATTTTATTTTTTAATGAATACGTAGGCAATCCTTCACAGGATATAACCCATTAACTTCAAAATGTAAATAGAAGGACATTTGCAGTTGCATTTGGAATTCGACAAGAATAATAAATAGAAAAATCACAACGGTTTCATAACCAATTAACCTCCTTTATTTCATTCAATAATAATAATATGGTACATAATAATAATAATGCTAAATAATAATAAAATAGGGCTATTCCTCCATTTTCCCTTTGCCCTTGTCATTTTTGTCATATTTCTTGTCACGACCTCGAGCCGGACGCTCTTGCGCCACTTCGGACCTAATCACCAACGGTCTTCTCGAGGCCTAGCCTTCCCATTCTTGTCAATCACTTTGTCCACGACAGGAGAAGTCTTTGGTTTCTTCGAAGGATGAACAACTCAAAACCCGGCTTCCTCTTCTCCCTCAGTCAGATGCTTCTCTTTCTCCTTTTCCACCTCGCGCACCTTGTAGTCAACGGGCTCGCGCTTCCTCAATCTCTCACGCTCCTCCGGAGTAGTAGCTTTCCTCCACCGCAGATAGGAGTCCGACACCCATAAGGCACTAACATAAGAGTTCAAGAACCATACGTTTCTTTGAGCCCATTTAATGGCCCACTCCCTTCAACTCTCAGTAGTAAGCGCCACGGCAGTCTGCGGGACATTGTCAAGCTTCGGGATTGTCTGCTTCAGTCCAATCTGTCTCATCAGCCTCTCCGGGAAATGCATACCATGAATTCCAAGCCAGGAATGCGCACAGATCGGGTAGGATCCAAGGAAGATACTCCAGTGACAGATTTGAGATGCCACCATGGTACAACCCATCTAATCAAGGGGCTATCATCACTCTTCAATTTGTTTTCCCAGTAATTGCACACTCGAGTGAAGTCCACCATGTAAAGTCTGGTCCTCATTGTAATTGAGCGAGCATGATAAGAAGGAACATGAACTGGGGGCTCGATCAATCGAAGGCGCTCCATAAGCCAGACCTACCAAAAGCAGGTATTAGAGAAAAAAAAACAAAAAAAAAACAAAAAAAAAACGAAAAAAAAAACGAACGAAAAAAAAAAAGAAAAAAAAAAGTGTTCTTTTACCTGCAAAATAACGGGACATCCCAAATAAGGTAGGTCACGATTGGCTTTCCTGTTATCCAAACCCAATAGGATCTCTCCAAAACATAAATAGGCTGGGCTCCTGCGCAGTTCCATTTGCTCAACAAGGCCCAGGAGACGGGGATCACCTCTCAAATCCTCATCAACATGTCATACCGTTGAAGGACATACACATGTAACAAGCAAAATCCGAATGCCCTTCGCCTAGCAACATAAGAGATGGTGGGGTTGGCCTTGTTAATAAATCGATCAATAAAGTCCAACATTCGCACTCCTTTCGAGGTCACTAAACGGTCCACCTCAATTCTTGTCAACCCAAGCAAGTCTCTAAATTTGTTCTTATACCCTTGTGAAGTAGAAGGAATAACAGGCAAGTGTTCTGGGTCCCACCCACCGATCGCAGCAATCTCTTCAGGAAATGGGCAAATGTCACCTCCGGGGAAAGCAAAAACGTGATAATTCGGGTCCCAATAATCAAGACAAGCATCTAGGAATGGTTTGACTACCTTGATAAGCTTCAAACTCAACAACGATCCAAGATTATAGGCACCCATGTCATACTTCTCCATGCTAGAAAACTCATTGGTCCACTCTTTTAGACGAATCTCTAAAATATTCATGATGAAGGATTGTTTTGAGAATTTTATGTAATAAGATGAAGGAAGAGACGGAAGAATTGTGTGAATAAAACCTCTATCGACATCTCTATTTATACTAAAATCTGTTTCCTAAAATCCGTCAGGACGGATACACCGGGGAACAGGCGCAGCACCTACTACGCCTCTTCAAAGAGACGCAGCTCTGCTGCTGCTTTGTTCCTCAAAGAACGTTTCTGTGATTTTCCGCGTTGGATCTTTCCTAAATTCCTTAACGAATAATTTCCTATTCATACGGGTTATTATTTTGGTAAATACGTCAAAGTTACCATATTTCGTGTTTCCTAATTTCCCGGATGCGCATTTCAAGACGATATCGACATTTTCATCATTTTAGCACACTTGTACACTTCTTTTTTACATTTTCTTTTCAAGGAATCATTTCACTCTTCATTTTCAACTTATAGATTTCTATTTTTTCAATTTTTTTTGGGGTAACCCTTCCTACCGTCCGGTCATTTCCGACAAATTTTTTGCATTTTTTGCATTTTTGCATTTTTTTTGCATTTTTGCATTTCCGAGTCATTGTTTTGCGCTAATTTAGGCCATATGTATGCATACATGTTCTCTGTGATTTCTATGTAAATTTCGGCAGCATGACGGCATAAACCGTCATCTACCAAACCAGTTCAAAGCTAACCTGCAGGAACAAACAACGCAACCCAGCAGCAAAGGCACTCAGGCCGTCGTATATACAACCAAAAGAGGGATATGCACAACAAACTGGGGGCTCGAGCCCCAAGCAAAATCCAAAATGTCCAAAATATAGGTCCTAAAATGTACAAATGTGCAAGATACAGACAACAACAAAACAAAACTACTGCCGGTCGCCATTTAACTCCGCGACTCTCGCCTCGAGAGCAGCAACCTCGGCGTCGCGAACCTCGAGCTCCCTGAGCAAACGAGCTGTCTCCTCCCGAGACTGGGCCAACTCTCGCTCCAGCTCGCGCTCCCTCTGCAAACAACACAATTGGCTCATGTCAATCATTTCAAGCAATCATAAGAAAATAAGAAAATTCAAAAATGAAATAGACGAAAGGTTCATACCTGACGACCTCGACCGCCGACAAGTGCCTCGACGGCAGTAGCTCGCAGCCGGTTGGCTACCCTCCATAACGCCACAAACCAAGGGGCGCAACCTGCATTTTCAAATAAGAAGTTCTCAATAATTGGATAAGTTCAATGAAATCTGTTCTTACACAAAAATCATACAAATTAGAGGCTCACCCTCCGAATCAGATGTTGCCACTCGTCCAAGCCAGCATCCGTCACAGCCACGTCAAAGTCACGCAACTCGGATATCATCGTCCTCCCGGTCGCGTCAGTGTACTCGAGAGCCTCGGGGTACTCTGGGGGCTCGATGCCCGCCGCCTCAACCTCCTGCAAAGACAAAGGATTGCCATTAATCGATGATCATTCATCATGCTTTCGAAATGGTCATATGGAGAGTAAATACTTACCACAACCGGCCAGTGCGCCAACCTCCCGTAGAGGAACACCGAGTAGTCCTTACCAGGAAGCAGAAGGGCGTCACCACCAACGTCAGCTAAGTCAGCCTCCCTCTCAGCCTCAGAAGGCTCCCTGAACATCGTCCTAGGAGGATCGATGGGAACCGTCAAGACATCCCGAGAGCACTGACGAGCCAAGCGCTCGCCCAAGTACCACACAGGACCCATCGACGTCCTCAGCAGCAACCGACTCGAGCTCCTGGGTCGAAGGACCTCAGCCACAAAAGGAGGAGCGCCAGCGTACTCCGCCCAAGGCCTGGGCACCCACTGGGAAAAGACAAGTAAGAAATCATTCTTATGATCGGTAAAAAGTAATAAAGAAGCAAAACGAATATAAGTGAGATGCTCACGCTGTCCAAATGAAGAGCGTTCACGTCCCACCGGTAGACACCGGGAGAGGAACGCTTGCTCCTCGTGCGACACATCACCCAATCCCTCACAACGGGATATGCCTTCTCCAGCGGCCCCGTCCTCTTGGGCGAGAGGCTCGGAAAGTAGGAGTACACCCACGCATGTGAAGCAAGATAGTCAACAACGATCTTTCGTAATTCGATAAAGAAAAGAAGTGATTATTAGTCCAAATGAAGGTTCATACCTCCAACAGTAGTCCAAAGGTCGACAAAGACCAGGAGAAGTCCCCTTCTCCATCAACTCCGGACGAACCATGGCCCTCATGAAGCGGATGAGGACCGCAAAACCACCACCGACCCGGTCCCCAACGTCCTAGGGAGCTCGGTCGAATGGAAGGGAAGAAGCTTCGTCGACCTCTCTCCCTTGTCTCCGAGGTAGATCAAGACAAAAACCACCAAAGCCACAAGCGGGCCCTCTGCTCAGCTGTACAGGGAGGAGGAGCCGTCTCTCTCCCGTCAATCACCACCCGCGCCGGGGTCTTCCCCGCAAAGTAGTCTCGGACATAAGAACTAGGCACCAAACCAGGCACTATAACAGCCTTTGGCGCCAAGTTCCAGCCGATCAACCTCATAGCCTCGGCCGAGTCCACCCTCATGGCAGTCTCCGGCCACTCCACCTCCTCGATCCCACACGGCAGACCAGAGATCATGCCGTAGTCCTCCAGCGTGACTCCCACCTCACCAAAAGGCATGTGAAAAGTGGATGTCGTATCCCAGAATTGGTCCAAGAAAGCGCGGACCAGGCTAAGGTTAGCCCGCAGCTTCCTCTTCGCAATATCCCTCCAAGCCTGCACCAGGGCGCCGAATGCTCCTCGCTCGATCATGGCTCGCTCCTCCGCCGGCAGCCTCTCATAGCACTCCATCGCCGTCGTGTAGCCCGAGAACGATCTGATGTTCCCAGCCTCCTATTGTGATTTGAAACAAAAGCTATCTTTAGTTTGAATGAAATTGGAAAAGAGATTGGCAAATGAAATGAAAGAAGGTGAGTGATGAGTAATGAATTCAAGATTACCAAGCTCTTCACCGTCCTATAGGACAGGTGACCCTCCGCAGCCCAAAGCAAGTGCTTGATGTCCCAGGTCTTAGCCCACGCAGGTGCTCCCCTCAGCTGACGACCGCCTCGCCCAACGTTGGCCCGCCTTGGAGCCTCCTCCCCCTCCTCCTCCTCGAGGACCTCGTCCTCAGCAACCTCATCAGCTGCCCTAACCGCAGTGAAAGCCTCCTCGAGAGTACGAGAAGCATCAACGACTGTGTTTATGTCCATGGGAGCTCTCCCAGAAGTAGAAGCCTCGTCACCTGCAACGTTAAAGTAATTGTAGGCCGCGTCAAGTGACGACAAGCCGTGGTTAGGGGATTTTCGAGCTTTAAAAGCCCCGAAGTCACTCTTTTCTCGCCATCTTTGGCCGTATTCCCACAAACCCGATCACTCATGTGGTAATTTGGGTTAAGTCAAGCCTAAGTTGAAGCCTAGTCATGGGTTCGAGTCGGAATTTCGACAGCATTTCGTTATAACGGCGATTATGCCCTAGAAAAGTGTCCTGAAAAAGCCATCACAAACCAAAATTCCAAGATGGTAGGAAGTTTACCCATCATCTAAGGATTTCAAATATCAAATTTCATCGCAAATGGGCAATCCTAAGGCCATTTTCGAAGCAATTTACGGTTTAGCTGTGAAACCGTCTCAATTTCACCCAAATGCCCAAAACTCAACGAAAATTTGAAACAAATACATGGTTATGATCCTTATTCTACCAATTAGCCATTTACAAGGTCAATTTTACAAGGCAAGATCATTTGGGGGAAAAGCCCCAAATTTTCGACATTTTAGGGTTGAAAACCCTAAATTTTGTCGATCCAATTCGTCCATTATAGAATATTAATGCAAGAATGATATACATACCTCGATTAGTCATGGCCAATGCAAGCTTTTGGATCAAATTTTGACGGAAATGGTTGAGATTTGAGAGAGAAATTGAGGAATTGTGTTTCGAAACAAATGAAATGAACCCCTGTTTCATCGCGCTTTTATGCAGGAAAGACACCTCCAGGAATAGACGCAGCAGGTGCTGCGCCTCTTCTAAGAGACGCAGCTCTTGCTGCGCCTCTTCCTAAACTTCCCTTCATACGAATTTTCAAAAATTCGTTATGAGTTCGTTATTTGTGGGCCCATCTTTGGTGAGCCTCTTTCCCGATGCCATTTATTTATTTTCTGGTCCGTTTGACGATTATTCTTCGCTCAGACCCGCATTTCTAAGCCAACTGCAGACTACCGTTCGTTATTTACTGCTTCCAAGATCTTGTTTGTAACAACGAGCAAGTATTCTCTGACAGGTGTTTCGACACGCCTTCATTATATTCCCCCAGCGAGAGTAAGCGGATAGATAATCCCTCTCAAGACATGGAGATCAATTCCCGATAAGGTTTCCCCAACGAGAGTTCACGACATACAATCGTCCTGCTCGAGTTCTTCTGAAGTTTGTTTGAAGACGACCCAAGCAGATTTCTCCCAGCAGTTCCCGCCTGTGTCCTGCTACTCACGATATTTCTTGTTTCCCCACGGAATGCGATAAAGGTGTCGTTCTCTAGAAGTTCCCAGATCGGCAGAGTTCTTACACTCGAGCCTTAGTTACCCCTTAGGTCGAAATTATATTTGGATCTCCTTCCCATTGATGCTTTCCTTTAGGGTCCCATAGCCTAGCACATTCCTTACTTATCTTTTAGGTCTTAACCTTAGCTCTTACGCTTACCTTTAGCTCTTACGCTTAACCTTTAGCTCCTACGCATACCCCTTAGCTCCTATGCAACTCCGGAAGCATCTCGAGAAAGAAGTCTCAGGTATGGTCTCTTCTTATGGCTGGCGAGCTTCCTTACGTAGTCTAATGGAATTTAAACGACCCTCCCCGATAGTCGACAGACTTTAAAATGTTCCCGACGACAGGTCCTTGGCTCAGAGCCCTTGAGCCGCCTCGCGTCGCCATAGTCGTCAGGTTGTAATCTTCGATTGACCTGATGGCTATACTTTGACTTTCGCCTTGTCCAAGCCTCAGTCAAAGTGGGGGCTCTATAGATACCTCATTTCTGCACCTCCCTCAAACCACCCGATGATGATTGGGCCGCATGTTTGGTACGCGGAACGATTTGTGAAAGTTCGTAAGTTTATCGTCAAGTGATTGCTCAAACATTTATGTCTAACTCATAATTGTCATCTACGCGCCGATACGGTCGTTTTGACAGTAATTAGAGTACATTTGGAGTCCGGGCCCAAAACCGTCTTCATTTTCAGATAACCGCTAAAACCCGAGCCAGAATGTTCTGGAATGTTCCGGATATTTCTATTCCATATTTCACAATCTTTTAATCTTTGGTAAAGAATTTTCCATAATATTCACACAAAATATTAAGGAAAATAAGATTAATCAGTTTTTCCATAAACTATACACGGAAATCTTTCTTCCGCAGGAGGAAACCACCTGGGAACAGACGCAGCAGGTGCTGCGCCTCTTCCAAGAGACGCAGTGACTGCTGCGCCTCTTCCCAGGTCCTTTTTTGCATATTTTTCGTATCTTTTCATATCTTTTCGAGATTCACTTCCAAAGTTTCTCCGAAAACCCTAATTCCTTCACGTGATTAGTATAAATAGGAGCCTTCGCTCCTCATATTTCTCACGCGAGTGTCCGCCCTTCTCTTCTCCCTTTGCATTCTAGACCACGTTCTTACTTTTTGGCGTCTACGTGCTTGAACTTTCGACCACGTAAGCTCGGATCCTTCTGAGTACCAGCCTTGTTTTGCATGACCGACCAATTTGACCAACTCTACCATAATCAACTTTAATCAATCTTAATCGTTTTCCTCTTACGAGGGCACTTTCGTTACATTCGAGTCGAGCATCACTAATCGTAAACTTAGTTCATCTCGTTTCGTCAAACATGTAAGTCTGAGGGTCTAAATCCTTCTTTATTTACTGTTATTTACTTTTTGTATCATTAATGTAAGGTTTATGTCGAAAGTATTCTTAAAACCGATTTGTAAAACCATGTTTAAAACCCTTTTTACGGATTATCAGGAGACAGACGTCGAGAAAGGACGCAGCAACTGATGCGCCTCTTCAAAGGAACGCAGCACCTGCTGCGCCTCTTCGTGAGGCTGTCGCAGTTACTGCTTCCTTTCTTCTTCCTTCGTCTTTTGATAATTCGATCGTTTTGTTTCGTTTTCAATTGTTCATTGTTCTTTAACACGATAGTTTTAAGCATGATAATTTAACATATCGTTCATCACTGTTAGTATATAATTCATCGTTAATTCCCGACTTTAAATCCCTTATAACCAATATTTGTGGGTTTTCGTCACTAAAATCAATCGGGGTTGTAGAGATTCGATTCATTCACATCGAGTTTCTGGAATTCGACCTTTGATATATTTCCATCTGTCTATTGTCATATCCGTCATTAGTTCTTCATTAATTCGTCATATTCACCCTAATTAGTTCACCCATGTCACTAATCAATCTTTCATTCATGTAATTAATTCGTTTGCATTCGTTTCATCCATGTTTTATCGCTTTTATGACTCATTCACATGTAATTAATGTATTAAATCACTTTCATTTGAGTCGAATATCCTAATAAATCATTAAATTCACCGAAGAATACTAACGATTTGCAGTTCCGGCTTCACAGCCAGAACTCAGCCTTGGAACAGACGCAGCGACTGCTGCGCCTCTTCTAGAGGGCGCAGCTCTGCTGCGCCTGTTCCAGGTTGATTTCTGTCCCTGAACCTCCGTTCTGCCTTGACCTAGTTTAATTATTTTACATATTAATCTACTATTATTCGTATTATCATTTATAATCTGCTCCTTTATTTCCTTTATTCTTTTTTCCTCAAATTATCCGTTTTAGAAGTATTTTCGACATGAATCAATTAACCCAATGTAATTATTGTAATTTTCTTTATTGTATTATCATTGTAATTTTCTTTATTATATTTCTTTGTATGTCTTCACATGTAATTGAATCTAAATCCCTACTTTGACATTAATTGTATGCTAAATTAATTGTTCACCGACATAGCCTAATTCTCACATGTTAGGATTAAAACTTGGATGTTGCATTGCATGCATATAACCGACAATATATCGAGTATAGATAATTTCCCTATCATTAGTAGAGGCCGCTATCGAGGCGGGCGGGATTAGGTGTTCGATCAAAAGAGCTTCCTAATACGTACCTTTACCCCTTACTCCAGATCTCTGTGAACATCCGTGTTCATTGGCATCCATGAGAGTCATTCAAGACATAGAATGCTAAGGGTAACGAGTTCTTGGTGTTCATGTCACTACTTTGTGTCTTGACATGACACGAGGCATTCGAACGGTTTCCAATTTTCCACAATAAATTGGTGGCGACTCCACAAATGCAAACGCTTGTTCCCAAGCGCCCCCGTGGCCCATGTCCACACAAGTACTACACATACATTCAAACCAACAATGTCCGTCACAGCTGAGGGCTTACAAATGATATGGGAAAGTGAGGTTCAGGTGAGAAAAGGCAAAATAGATTATGGAAATGTGGAGGTAAAAGCGCCAAGCTAGTTCCTAAACAGAACATATAAGACCGTCCGAAACTCAACTGACTGAAAAATAAACACAAGTGCCCTTCAATTGGCACAAAACTCACCATCCAAAATACACTATCTCCTCAAAAAAATGTAAAATAAAAGGGAGGAGTGAGACCGTCACAAGATAAAAGTAGCACATACGGTCTCATGAATCAAACCAACTCAAATTCTTTCAACTTTTTTGTTTTTTTGTTTCTTTTTCTTCTCTGTCTCACATGTGATTCCTCTTTTTCAATTTTTTTTTTCATTTTTTTTTCTTTTTCTTTTTATTCACACGTATACTTTTTTTCATTTTCTTTTCTTTCTCCCTTTCTCATTCTTCTACCAACTCCAAACAAATGAACATACGAGCCAAATCACGATATGGATCAAAATACCACAAAAGTTACACTAAACTAGCTTGACAAGGCAGGCTTAATTATGGATGTAGCTAATGGGTCAAAAGGCTAAATTTTGCTTAAGTGGAGCTAAATGGGTGAAAAATGTAAGAAAGAGAAATTCGCAAGCGCCTCCCTGCATGTGACACCGACCACAAACCCGAATGTATGCATTTGACAAGAAATCGAATTTCATAAATGTGCAAAAGTAATAAACATGTTATGAAAGGAGTACTACTCTCAATTCCTATGTAAACCGGTCATGAATGTCACCAGTTATAAGGCTCTAAAACTCAGAATTTATAGAGTAGGTTGCCAATTTATCAGGTGAAGTCTAAACAGTCAGCTAAATTTGAACAAAAACTCGTAGATAAGCGCAAGACTAAACTAATAATTGTCAATAAAGTGCAAGGCTCAAGTAAAAATGACAAGTTATAGTGCAATTTCATCACGAAAATCAACCGTTCCGACTCAACCTATATGCAAAAATAAACGTGATTTTTTTTTTTATTTTCGTTTTTTTTAGAGAACAATGCATATGAAATATGAAAATTAAACGTGATAACAGGAATGCAATAAAAGCTGAATGCAGACACAGATATGGATGCATAACCTCCACAAACCAAACCGTACAATGCCCTCATTGTACCCAAAAATAGGGAAAGGAAATGCAAACTAAAAAAAGGAGAGTGAAGATGCGGAAAACTTACAAGATAACGCGAAGAAGGGACCTCCCCAAACCAGCCAGCAACATGGGAGGTCACAAACAGCTTCATAGTGGCGTCATAGGAAGCGAATCAAAGCAAGAAAACTCGATCGAGAGAACCGATTATTAAACAAAATAAAAATTGAAATGTTTGAAAACCAACTAAAAATAAAATCTCTGGGTTGCCTCCCGGGTAGCGCTAGTTTCAGACAGGTCCCAGCTCGACCTTCTTTCTTCGAGCCTCTCATTAATTAGCCTGGTCAAAACAGCTCAAAGCGCGCAGCAACCGATCAAACAGCTGCGCATGTGCTACATAAAAATGTAAGTAGCACCACATTGGAATAAAGATATAGGAAATAAAAATGTACAACCGTTTAAGTCTAACAAATTTCCTATGACAGCTCCTAAATTTGTCCACAAAATAAAGGAGCTCAGGAGCAATTAACAATAATCTAGGGCATTGTTTTAGTTTAACAAATTTAAGATGACAAGAACGGTGAAAAACTGTTAAATTAACTGACCGATTGGGAGGGGGTATAGCATAAAAAGAAAAAACACGAGTCATACGAGGTAGCGTACTATTAATATTAACAATAATAAAATTATCGCTAACTACCTCAGATGGGTTGCTCTCAATGTCGGAATCATTGACAAAAGAATATAATACCTCATCCGTGCTAGGAGCAATTATCGACTCAGCTGTCTTCTCGTCACCCTCCTCAGTGGATTCCGTCCCGTAAATCGTAGCCTCAAGCGCATCCAGCTCGGCCTTGAAAAGGGGAGATTCACCGTATCCATTGTCTTCATAAAAACCGTCATCTAGAACAAACCTACATGACGAATCAATGCTCTCACTGGCCAAACTACTCGATCGAGTAGAATTATTACTCGATCAAAGGCTTTCTTCCTGATTTTCACTCGATCGAGTACATTGAACTGCTCGATCGAGTGAATTTTGCAGTGCATCGCAGAAATCTTCATAACTCGTTCATTTTCGGATAGATCTTCGTAATCCGAGTCATCCAAATCATAAATAGCGCTAGGCAACTCGGGTCTTTCATGGGAAAGACCACTCTCGGTAAAGTACACCTCCTCTGGTTGCCTGCTATTCGGCTCAGCAGCTAGCTGAGCTATTTGAGACTCCAGCTCAATGAGTTGAGCTTCTATACGTCTATCATACTCTTGCCTTTTGGATGCAAGTGTCTTCAACAAAGATTTCAGCTCCGCAATCTCTTCTTTCCGTATATCAGGAGGAACTTGTTGTTGCGGTGGCCAGACAAACGGAGGCTGTTGGTAGCCTCGTCGATAGGGTGGATGTGGCGGCACAACTACAAAAGTTGACTAGCTCGTCTAAGCTGCTTGAACGCGTAGACCTCGTCGTTCTCTGCCATGCAAATAGATGCATTGTGCTCAGCAGCACCACATCTCCCATAGTAAACCACCTGCTGCGCCATAGGGTGGAACATAGGTGGAGGTCAAAGGTACTCAAGCCTTCCCTTTGACGATCTTTTATCTAGAACTATCAAGGTAGGACCTGTAGGGCCTATCAAAACAACACTCAAGGAAAAAGATAAGAACTGCCTCAAGGAATAAATCCCTTAAGGCTAAAGACAGACAAAAAGAAACACGTAAATAAATAGTTGCCTCCCCAGCAACGGCGCCAAAATTTGATACGGACGTTAGGTACCAAAAATAAATACCTAGATACTACTAACAGAAGTCAGTGGTAAGTAGGGTCGATCTCCACAGGGAGGCAGTCACTATCTACTTGTCTATTCAGTCTGTCTGCGATCACTAATGGGGGGTTTGAAATATTTTGACTACACTAATAAGATAAAGCAAGAGAAATGGGAATAAGAGAAATTAACAAGAAAGAGAGAGAGAACTAGGATTTTGGGTCATCAACGAATGTCACTTAATTGCAGCTAAGGTCACAGATCAGTCGATGTGTCGGTCTCAGGGGCAATGAATATCTCCTTCCGGTCTCAATTCGCCCTAAAATATTATTAGCTTAGCTTCCGCCCTCACTAAAGCATTCTATTATTCACTGCGGGTCTCACCCCTTCCAACCTTCCGGTCCAGGTCAAGGCTTACCAAAATTAAAAGACTAATTGCATTGATTCAACTAGCAGGATATAATTTAAGGTAGTGATTAACAACATAGACACAACCACAATAGACCATCTATAAACTTAATTAGCAATTAATATCGGTTCATCGAATCCCCTAATCCTAGCAGGGGGAAATTAGCTAGACATGATAAAAGAAAGAACAAAAGTAAAGGGAAAAGAAATAAACATTAAATAAAGAGAAAAGGAGAAAGAGAGAATTACAGTAGATCCGGAAAAGAAAGGAATAGAGAACAGTGGAAAACAGAAGAAAAGTAGTGTATGTAGTGTTGGGAGAGATACAAATGACGTCTCATCCTTCCTATTTATAGAAAATAGGATTTTTATTTGACCTAATGCGAAAAGGATTAAAAAAACCCGAGCCCATAGCAATTTCACTCGATCGAGTGGTTTAAAACAACTCGATCAAGCAAAATTAACCTGAAACCACTCGATCGAGTAGAAAATATACTCGATCGAGTAAACCCTAAATTGAAACTACTCGATCAAGTAGAAAAAGGAGTCGATCGAACATAATTGTACTCGATCGAGTACTTTCCAGCGCACAATTCCTGCTTCGCGCACTGAACATCAAACGGCTGCCATTTCTTCGTTACTTTGGCAAACAGGACGATTCCGGTGGCGTTGGACAGCTAAGAGGACAAGCTTTCATCTACAATTGGAATCACCTGAACATCAGTTGTAGAACCCGAGATATGGTTCTTCAAATTAGGCACTAGTAATTTGAAGTTTTTCCTTTGCTCGCCTAGCTATCTTACTTCTTTGCGCATCTCAAAATACCTACATTCCCGCTCCAAATTCACTCTTCCTCCAAATGCATGCTAAACGGACGGTAAAAGGCTCGATTTCACTATTTTCTGGTTCATTCCTGCAAATAAGACAAAACAAACCAAAGTAGCATATTCGGGGCATTTCGTAGCATAAAACTACGATAATAGCATAGAAATACGTGCATAAAAAGGCCTAAAAGGACTATATAAAATGCACGTATCACTTATCACATTATGATCTTGAAATTAGGTTCTATATGCATGAAATAAGGTTCTATGTGCATGAAATAAGATTCTATGTGCATGAAATAAGGTTCTATGTGCATGAAATAAGATTCTATGGGTATGAAGTAAAATTATATGTGCATGAAATAAGGTTCTATGTGAATGAAATAAGGTTCTATGTGCATTAAAAAAAATTTCAGTTACATGAGTTGGTTAATTATATTATGATACTAATTACTGTTGGTTAAGGACGTTAATTTTATATAGGCATGAAATAAGATGATATGTGCATGAAATAAGGTTCTATATGCATGAAATAAGGTTCTATGTACGTGAAATAAGGGAAATTATCATGGAGGAGATTTAATGTATTTACTGGCTTTTTGGTATTACCTAGCCAATGTAGGAGTTGAACCCATATCTTGTGCATTGCACAATGCTCTGCCATTTGACCTAATTGGCTTTCAAAATAAGTAAAATATAAGTAATCGTAATGTAGAAATGGTAGTAATGATTATAACAAAGATATTAAACTGATAAATTCTTTCACCTTTATACGGAGTAACAAGTTTGAGAAAATTAATCTTGATATTCTCAATGGACCTCAGTCATTCTTATCACGGCTCCAGAGTAAAAAAAAAAAAACGGTAATAAGAGGACATCCAAAATATATATAACAAGTAATATCATCACTATAGGTTCTTCTTTTAGTCCTTCAGATCAGAGCATGTCTTATATTTGTATCACAGAATGAGGGGAGGAAGCTCTTTGGTCACTATCAGTGAGCTTGGATTTTCATCAGAACTATGTACAACCATAAAATCAAAAGACAATGTGATACAACGCGAAAAAAGAATATTCGACATTCCTTCTGTTGACGGAATAAGACACTAACGAACATATTGAATGAGCATTATGAGATTCTCTATGAAGTAAATCAGAAATACCAGAAGAGACATTAGAAATATACTCTGCCTCATCATAGGTTGAGTGTTCATAGGTTTATATATGTTGTAGCATATCGAGTTTCAGGAAATGGACAATTAAAGCTGATATTTTGCACATTTTGCTCATCTTTATGCTAAAAAGTTGTACGATAGTATAGTTGATCACGTTATATACCTTAACCTGATCCAGGATTGTTTCCTTTTGCCCCATCGACTCCTGCACCTTTGCTCTCATAGCAGCATTAGCAATCACTATTGGCCTTGTTTCTTCATATTCTTTTATTTCTCTTAAGATTAGGTTCTCCTCCTTCAAAGACGACACACTTTCATGTTGTATGTGATACTCCAAACTTCGTATCTGCAAATGAGAGTACACACCAAACACAATACCTAGCACGAGTATTTTACAACACAACGAAATTTTTAGTAGAACACACCATATTTGAAGTACAGAAACAACAACAGTATCTAGTAGACTGCAGCACGATTTTGGCCTTAAACCTTTGACATCATTACTAGACTTGAACCCTTGAACATCATAAAACGAAGTATTATCGTATCGAAGTTGACACTTCGGCAAGAAAGCGATAGCACCTGGGGATCTATTTGCCCATCCTTGAAGACAAGAGAAAGCCTCCATTAAACACTTACTGCAATTTGCGCCGACTATATCAGGTGTAAATTGAGCCATACTGTATATAGTCTCTTCTACTGTCACAATCTCCTCTTTGGTCTCAAAACTCGGAACTAACAAGCTACCGATACTTTTATTGGTACCGGAAGAAGCCTCTTATATCACGACTTTTATGGTAGATGATAATGTTGACTGAATTGTTGAGGATTCGATGCATTTTTTTCAACATAGTCAAAAGCTACTACCGAGTTTTGCCTCAACAGACCATATAAAGAATGATTTGAATACACTAAAATGCACTTTTTGGGAAATATACCATGTCTTTTTATTTGCAGCTTTATTTTGTGGCAAATTATGTGCCATTGAGGATACAACATAATTTAGCCAATTTTGAGTTCGTGATTCGATATACCGGTAACAAATGAGAGTTTCCATTAAAAACTAAACTGATTCAGGCATAACACCAGAATTCAACAACAATAAGTGACGACAATAAATTATCATCATATAAATTGATGAATATAAAGCTAATTATAATCAATGAAAAAGAAATACAAATTAAATTGATGAATATAAACTTTAAGTTCAAGTAAATACACTAATTTAATTGATGAATCGTAAAATTTAAATGACATAAAAATATAAACCCTAATTTCCAAAAAAAAAAAATCAATTTCGAGTCTTTACCTCGTCGAATCAACAGCGTCCATTGATGAATAAGGAATGACGACGTTGAATTCAAAGTCTGAATTGTGATCGAAGTGAAAGAAAGCAAAAGAAAGATTCGTAGCTGCACGGACTACCGAGATTGATGATCGAGTAGAGAAAAAAAATACCGCGAGCTTTGAAGGGTGAGAAAAAAAGAAGGATGAGATTGTGGAAATGAAAATGTAAAATGACGGTGTTGGAGTGTTTGCCTGTTTGGGGGTAGGTGTGAGGGATAGCTAAGTTAATTCAGCCATTCAGTTACTTGAGATCTAACGTAGATTTATTTAGCGATTATAAGTGGTTCTCATGGTTCTCATTATGTTAGTGGTTCTCACCGGATCCCGACCTATATATATATATATATATATATATATATATATATATATATATATATATATATATATGGGATCGGTGAGAATATAATATATATATATATAATATAGAGTGAGAACGAACTACCTAACCCAATTATTTTAAAAAAACAAACACTGCCTCCTCACTCACTTCGCTACTCCTGTCTATCATTTTCGGGGAAAAAAAATCCCAAATCAATCAACAACCATTCAACAAACTCATCCCCATAACATAACACACATGTTATGCGACATTATTAACAATAATAATTGAATTATGCAACCAAAGTATTAACTCAATCGCATCCCAATTTCTCAAAATCAATCGATTTTGATAATCAATTCCCTTTCCCGACGTCGCAGTCGATGAAATCGGAAGTTTCTTCAGGTTCACGGTGGCATCACCAACGACGACCAGTACCGTCTTATAGCCCAGACGTTGTGCTGCTCATCAGCCGTCGTTTGCGACCTACTGATGTCCGACGCCGACAACAACACGACCATCGTCACCAGCTGCCGCCGATCACTCTTGTTCGTGTCTCTTTATCTTACTTGCCGGAAACTGCTCATATGTTGATATATGGTGTCATTGCCAGGAACAGCTCAAAAAATCAATTCGTGCTACAATGATCGATTCATTTATGTTAGTTGGCATGAGTAAAAAATCAATTTGTGCTACTCAAAATTAATGTATCTGGGTTTTATATTGATGTATCTCAAACCACTTTTTATGTACCTAGTAATTAATTTTGTGTATCTATTTTAGATACATTAAAACAATGGTTAGATACATCAAAAAATAGTGTAGATGCATTGAAATAGAGGGAAATCAACGAAGGGTAGGAGGTGAGGTAGGTGTCGCCAGCGAATTGTCAATTGCTGTTCACCAATTCGACCAGAAGCCAGTGATTGCCGTCATCTGGAATATTGGCGAGAGAAGAGCACCGTCGACGGGGAGTCTTAAAGTAGCATGTGGTTCGTCGGCGTCATCTAGATTATCGACAGAAGTTTATCACCGTCGCCGGTAGATGGTACTAATGGATATGGATATTGACGTGGGAACGGCCGCAAAGCGACTGTGAGAACAACCGCAGAGTAACGATTACCTTCATAGCAGCGACAGAGACAGGGATATGAGTGGTCGCCGGTGTCTGGTGGTGGTTGTGGTGTTCGTCAGCGTTGTTTGGTGGTGATGGTGGTTGTTGATCGTGGTGGTTAATATATGTGTGATGGTGGACGACGATGAGTTTGGGATGTGTTTGTTGATAATAAATGTGTTGAGATGATATGGCTGTCACATGTGATTTTGGGAGAAATGAAGTTTGTTGTAGCAGGGGCGCGTGAAAGTTATAATAAAAGGTCGTTGAATGATTGTTCTCACCGGATCCTAAATCTATATATATATATATATATATATATATATATATATATATATATATATATATATATATATATATATATATATATATATAGTAATAAGATAGTATTATTTTAGAAAAGTTTCTCTCTTTATTATTATTGTTATTATTATTATTATTATTATTATTATTATTATTATTATATTATTATTATATTATTATTATTATTATTATTATATTATTATTATTATTATTATTATTATTATTATTATTATTATTATTATTATTACTACAACTATTATTATTAATTATTAATATTATTATTGATATAATTATTATTACCTTTTTTTTTTGGTGAAATGTGAGTATGTATTATATATATCAAAAAGGTTGATTACATGTAGTCAAAAAAGAGCTGCCTATTACATATAATTCTTATGCTTAAGCCATGCTAAGTCTTCCTTAGTCACATAAAGTCTAATTCTAGCTTTCATCTTCTATGACCTTCTCCGCATCTTTCTGGTCTAACTAGTACCCCTTCCAGTCTGCACTTGTTCCTTTCCTGCCAAATATGGTACATAGTCCCCCATACCGTAGCAGCTTGAACTCCCTTCACTCATATTTATTATTTCCTTACTATTATTTATTAGATCCCTATACAAAATCCCGTATCACACACATATAATTTCGGCACCATCTTACCTATGCCATACGATCACACGGCCCAAGGCTTTAATTGGCTTTAAGTTCAATTTCCGACTTGCTTACTTACTTTATTATTTAATTAATGTCTTATTTGCAATTATTATTAGAAATGCCTTTAATTAATTATTTAATTATATAAATTATTCTCATAAATTATTATTAAATTACGGGGTATTACACTGGTGGCGTGGAATATATGTTGCGATGGGTATTCTGGCAGGACTACACACTTTAGTGTGTAGTCAGGTGTGTGGAGATATGACGTAGTTGGGTGATCTGTGTGTTGTATCTTGTTTTGTGTAATCAGCAACTGACCCCGTTTAAATGTTTTGAAAACTGTGGTGATCCATTCGGGGATGGTGAGCAGTTATTGAGCAGGTATGAGATGGATTGCACGAGGGATAGCTGGGATGGAGTCATCACGTGTCACTAGAGTCTTCCGCTGTGTCATTGAACTCGTTTTTTCATTTAGTTGGATTTGGTTTTGGAACATTTGTATTTCATTTAACAGTTTTGGGATTTTGATGATTGTACACACTTAAACTCATTTACTTAATTAGGTACGTTTCTTTTTGGTCAATTTGATATACATTGTCTCGGATAATCGAGATGGTAGCACTTCCATGCATTAGGTGGTCTTGGTAAGACACATTGATGTAGGGGGTGTTACACTAGCAAATATCAATTTTATTTTTTTCAACTTTCTTGATCTTGGTTATCATCATCATAATACCTTCCATCTATAAATTCCTCGTTTTTAATCAATTTGAGTGCAGTGTCCAATGGACTCGAATTCAGCCTCGTTTTCTATTTTAGCGTGCGTCTATCCACGTCAATTCTCCTTTATTTATCATGGTGAGTGCCGTTCTTTGAACAATTACAACTATTCCGAGGTTGAATATGCTATAGAAGGTAACCCGATTCTACCGATCCTAATAATTTTATTATTGGTCGAGGTTGTATGAATTATATGCTAACTGTTATCAGTGTGCTGTCTTTTATCATCTGAAAAATTGTATTGATGATTTTTATCGTACGGAGTATATAGTATTAATTGTATTTTACTTTCGTTTAGTTAGTTGTATGTGAGATTGTTGGACAAAGTGTTGAAATAGCCAAAGACGAAACTAGTTTATGAGATTTGGGTATGATAGCAATATTTTATGTAAAGACTAATTGAAGTGGCAGGTTAATGATTTGGCTGATGTGGTTTTGTGAGACTAATTCTAGCAATAAGATGACAATTTTAGTGTACAACATGATGATGATTACTAAACATTCATTTGTTAGCCAGGGTACGATGCAAATTATTAGTAATGGTATTAGTGTGCATGGAATACTACGGAGTATATGTCCTTTATTCGTGATCATGGTTATACGTGGACCGAAGTTTCGATTTCTTTGTATAAATCGTCTTTTCCTTTGACCTTGACTCATAGGTAAGTAGCTTAGAGGTGACTCTAAGTGTTGAGCATGACTCATTATCGGACCTTTTGACGATATTGAAATTGAAATTGAGATGGATATTGGTTACTGGTATTGAGTTATGGGGCCTATGTGCCGAGTTCTGTTTACGATCCAGAACGACCATGATTATTGAGTTATATTATTTGTGCTTGAAATCGATATTGGGATGGAGATATTATTTTGCGGTTTTACCGCTAGTTCACTCACCCATTGTCCTGGTCTTAGGGTCGACGATGAGAATACGGTACCTTGTTACTTTGGAGTATTATATTATGAGATACAGTAATGGGGGAGGGGAGACAGAGTTATGAGTGACTTGGTTAAATATTGGGAAGAGAGAGTGTAGAAATATTATGGAGTAAGTTTGAGATTGAGATGAGTTAGTGGGGAGTGTTTTATTATTATCTCTGTTTATTTTTATTTTACGTGTACTTGTTTCCACGCCATGACCAAAAATTAAGCTGCTTATATTGAGGTATTATCAGTTACTCGGCTTTCCGGCTGACGTGTTTTCTCCCTTCTGGGTTACTCGTCATAGGGGTAGTTCCTTTCTGTCTTCTGATTTTATTTTCAGGTGACTTCCGCTGCGGTTCAAAAGGATTTTATTTCAAGTCAAGATTTTATTTTAATACTTTGTAAAAGTTTTAATTCATTTCGTATATTTTATTTTAAGAGACATTTTGTAAGAAAAACTTTGTATATTGATTATAATATCCCTGTATTCTGGCTAGTTTTGTATGTAAAAGTAGTTTTTAATTTAGCCGAAAATCAGGAGTGTTACAATAGGTATTTTTTAAAAAATAAAAATAAAAATTGCGAACTGAATTTATGCAGCAACGTCCTATAAATTTTACAATCCAAATATCGAAATGAGCAAACAATACATACACAAGAATGCAACCAAGTACCAAAAACCTTGCATATCATCTGACACAACAATAATGTCGGTATTCAAAAATTATACAACCAAGTGTATAAACAATCATATACACATCTTAGTTAATAGACTAATCAACATTACAAAGTAGCCTACACCTCTTTATGTAAGAGCCTTCTTCTCGTCAATTGACACTCTTAAGTATGTAATGATACATTTATTTAAGAAAACCAATAGTAATAAAATCAAACTAAATATTATTTAACCAACGTCTAATTTTACTAACATCTTTCATCTCGTCAATTGACACCCCATGTTTCAACTGAAATAATCAAACTAAACATTAGTAAAACCTGAAATAATTGCACAAAGTGCCTTATTTCAGCTCGAGCATGCTTTGCGTTGTAGCAGCTTGTGGTGCCTAGTGGAAAATGATCACCAATTTTACTTACAGAAATGGCAAAGTACTAAATAACAATGTTAAATGCAAATTATCAAATACTTATCAACATACTAGACGACTTTCATCTCAAATCTCAGTTGGATTAAAGTAATGAAGAATGCACTACATGCCAAACAGGGTTTTCGATTACAAGCTAAATCAAACTCTTGATGTTTGATAGCAGAAACAAATTCTGTAAGGGTTTCTGTTTTTTCCTCATGATATTGAAGAGGCAGAAGTCAAATGCTTCTTCAATGTCACTCAAACATCAAGCCTACACCTTGATACCACAATTCAAAAGCCTGTAACATAGTAATAATGCTATATCTAAAAGTTCTTGAAGAAAGGAGAAAATTAATTAAATGCCACAACCTCGACAAATTCTGCATTAATTTGAAGAGTTACACATGTATTAGCAAAATTTAGTATCTTATATTTCTTTGCCTGGATGGGAATGAATTTATTAAGATAAGACTTATTATTGTCTCTTCTTTAACTTCTCTTACTGCTGTAACACATATGTCCTCTCCCTGCCACTATTTTCATGTACTACAAGCGGTAGGAAAAAGAAAAGATATACACTTAAGCCACATTGATAAGTGCATTTTCTATACATTTTAACCCCTTATATTAGTTTGATTTTACATATCATTTAACACTTATCAAAGTGTTTTTAAGCTAATATTGTGTTTCTAGTGCAATTGTGTGTTCAAGTGTGTTTTGTAAGAAAATGAGCTAAATGAGCTAAAGTAATATAAAATGTGCCAACATTAGAAGAAAGGCTAAGTATGAGAGCAAGATTGGACTAAGTGTTGAAGTGCATGGATTTTGCATGAAGAAAGTGTTGGATCAAAATAAAAATGCAAGCAAAGTCAATATGCAAGTCAAGCCCAAATTCAAAGTCCAAATTATGGTGGAAAATATTGGATGCTAAGAAGCTTTGGATGCTAATATCACATTTAACCATGCGATTAAAGAGACATTAAGAATTTGCATGAGATTCCTTTTGGCAATTACTCAAGAATTGAAGGAAAATTAAGAATGTACTTAGGATGCCATTTTGGGATTCCTCTACAAAGTTTGCTCTCTTATTTCCTATATAAGGGGTGCTAATCACACACCTTTACACACCACCATTCACATATATTTTTATTCCAAAATTCTCTCTAAATATTAGTAGTTTAGTTTAGTTTAGTTTAGCTTGTATTAGTTTGTTACAACATTTCTATTATCAAGTTCAAGATTTATTCCAAGTTATTTCCATTTGCAATTGTTCTTCTATTTCCATTTAAGGTAATTTTATCTTTATTTTAATTATGTTATTTATCATTTCATTTAACATTAGTTTAGTTTATATTTTCACAATGTTAGAATAATTTACCTTTGTCTAGGGAATAAAGGAAGCCATACATGATTAAGTAAGTTGTAAATGTCAAAATAAGGATAAATTAATATTGCATAATTGTTTCTATCACATGTTTGCACCATAATGTTTAATCTATGTTTAAAGGCCTTATTCATCGATTAAATTTGTTCATTCGTTCTAAAAGTCGAGGGGCATGGAACCGAATTAGACAAAGCATGTGTAGTAGGACGACCTAGTCATGGACGAGAGTTTCTCTAGGACCCGGTCTATGGTTGATACTAATACCGTAAAGTGGGTATCTCTAAGCCTAAACATTTACCGCAAAATCAACTTCCTAACTTTACATAAACATTTACGTAATTAGCATGTGTGACCTGACCTCCCTAGACAATTTATTTTTATTGTTTTCATTTTATTTGCATAATCAACCAATCAATCAATCAACCGCATCGAATCAAGATAAACTTCGCTCCATAACAATTAAATAATAACTCCCGTCTCCTTTGGGTTCGACCCCTACGTACTACATTAATTTGTGTCTAGGGTATAAATATTATTTTTGCATAGGTGTGCGATAGCCTATCAAATTTTGGCGCCGTTGCCGAGGAGACGGTTTTGTTTGCTAATTAGTTGTTGAATTTTATCTTTTTATTTTTTCTCGAGGAACACTTGTTCCTTGAGATTCATCTCACTATTTTCTTGTAGTTTTAGTGCCTATTTTGTAGGTAATAAAGCTTGGCCTTACATAATGAGTTACGAATTCATCCCACAACTCCAAGATGAGCCTTTTCCTGACTATCTTGACCGATTCTACTACTTTTGTGATAGTCTCATCTCCTTTGGACATGTCTTTGATAGGGATTACTTGGGTCATTTTGTGCTTGGCGGCATGGATTCTGAGACCCGTGGATTGGCTCTAAAATTGAGTAATGGGAATCTCTACATCATGATTGGGCCGGAACTTTAGAATTTCTTAAATTTCATGGCTTTCGAATGTCGGGAATTAGCACGCCAATTCCATTATTGGTGCATCGAAGAGGAGCTTAAAGTGTTACATGCTCGTTTAGGAAAAAATTCTCAAGAGAAACCGAGATGACGTGAGCCTATCTTCTCTCATTTTGCTTTTTCACCTCCCTAATGTGAGTCTTTTCAATCTAATGATTTTGATTTATTGGATGATGATGATGGTCCGATTTTATCTTTTAAAATCTCCCCTAGTGTCATTCAAATAGAAAATGTAGAGACTCATGTTGATGACATTAACCCCATAGTAGATAAGTCACCTTCTACAAATGAATTTGTCGAGATTCCTTGTGATTCTACTGAGATTTTTCCCGAGTCTTTGGACCCACTTGGCAATCCATTTGTAAAGGATGTTGTTGATCCATTCAAGAAAGATAGAGGGCTAAGCAATTTTGATATGGAAATTAAGTGGGATGAACCCCCTATTTTTGATGACCCTCTCCTCTTTTATTCTTTATGCCACTCATTAGAGACCATTTATGATTATAATTTGTGCTCTAACGATTTATGTTATGGTCTTAAGCATGATGCTCCATCTCTTGCTGATGAGTGGAGTGATACGGTGGTACTATTTGAAGTCTCTCTTGCGCCCATCGATAAGATTTATAAATTTTTACCCTTGCTCTTTCATGTTTTAATCTTATCAATTACGTACATATGTTTTCATGTTGCTCATGCACAGATATACGATAAACTTCTAAGGGATTGACGTGCTTTTTAGAGGATGATGGAGGATTCATTAGAAAATAACTAGTTTGTTTTGTTTTGATTTTTACGCAATTTCATGTTTTATTAGAATTAGGAATAAATTTTAGACTAATTAGCTATTTTGAGTTGTGACTTGTAGGTGTTTGAAGAGGAGAAGAGGCGTTTTGAAGGATAGCATACTACCCCATGTTGTAACCCCGTTCGGGGTCGTAACATTTCGTTTCTTCAAAAAAAAAAAAAAAAGTCAACGGTAACCCCGATCGGGGTTGACCACCCCGATCGGGGTCGTGACTTTCTTCCTTATTACGCGTTTTAATAAAAGATGGCATATGCTAATCTTTTCCATATGCTTCAAAAGCAAATGACGGTACTCCTTCTCTCTATTTTTCTTCATTTCTCAATCAAAACACCTCCGAAAACCTCTATTAGCATTAAGGACCTCGTACCCACCAGATTTTTGACCCATTTTTTTTGATGAGATGCTAAGTGGAGGAATCCCCCAATGTTTATGCTAGCTTGGGGGAGGCTCGTTAGTCTAGTAAGTTTTCTTTCCTTTGCATTTTAGTTTACTTCTCGCAACCCATTAAATATGACCTCTTGTCCTTCTTGTTTATGTACTTTGCGCCATTTTTATGGTTTAGTTGGGTAATTTGATTGTTGGCACATTGAGGACAATGTTATGTTTAGCTTGGGGGGAGATTGCATTCGCATATTAGTTAGTTTGCATTTAGTTAGTATAGATTTAGTGAGAATTTTTGAAAAATTTGTGTGAATTTTTGCTTCTAATTCTTTGCTTGTCCTACTTATGCCCTCTTGTTTGTCTCATTTTTGGCTTGATAGTTCTTGATTCGCTACTTTTGACGGGATATAGCATGTATGGGGATGTCTTGACATAGTAGGTGGAAGATGGAAATTAAACCAAGTAGGCTTGATCTTGACTTTTGGCAAGCTACAAAATTGGTAAGGTAGAACCTCCTTAAAGGCCATTTCATCTTTATTTGGTCTCACTTAAGTGAGTGGTAGGTCTCCTTATGGTGTGTGTTACATCAAAACGCACAAATATGGTCTTCTTTTTATCTCTTTTAAGCATTACTTTCATTTTGCTATGCATTTTTTAAGCCAAATTCACATTGATAAATTTGCCAATTTTCTAGCCCCCTTTCACATGTTTTTATTCCCTAGCTACATTAAAAATAGTCTACCCTTGTTAAAGCTAGTAGCTATGTCTTTTGGTGATGAGATGCTCAAAATTGGGATTTCTTTAAAATTTATGTCATTGTGAATTTGTTTGCCGGATGTCATTGTTTTCCAGTTGTGCTATTAAAGAAAGAATTATAGTTGAAGAAAAAGAAAAAGAAAAAGAAAAAGAAAAAGAAAAAATGAAAAAAAAGAATGAGAAAAAAAAAAGAAAAAAAAAATTTGTTTGATGAAGTTTATGTTAATAATAAGTGGTAGAAGAAGAAGAAGTTAAGATTTCTCATATGGTTAATTATATATTTTGGAGAAATTCTTAAGGTTTGTAATGTAAGAAGTCATTTGTCTTCTAATTGGGTTATTTTGGGTTGGAATGAGCATTTTCACATGGTTTTGTTGTTAGCTTAACATTAGCTCCACATATCCATAATCATTTGTCTCCCTTACGACCCATATCACAATAAAGCCTTCTTCTAACCCTTTGGCTTCATTATTTGCTTGTATTTGATTGTTTTGGCTTATGATTTGATTGTTTACCATATTAGATTGCGGGCACATTCTCATTAGTCGAGGATAGTTGAGTGATTATTCACAAAAATGTCTTTTACACAAAATTGAGTTATGAGTGGATCGTGAGAGTCCGAAAGTCAAAAGATCATGCAAGAGCCGAAAAGTTTACTTGAAGTCGACCACGCTACGCCGTCGTGTAAATCTCAACCATGACTTTGCTTATCCTTATGCCCATGTTGTTTAGGGATTTGAATCATTTTGCTTGTTAGCTACTTGGGATTTGCAATGTCGGGATGATCTTGCTTGAGGACAAGCATGGACTTAGCTTGGGAGAGTTTGATAAGTGCATTTTCTATACATTTTAACCCCTTATATTAGTTTGATTTTACATATCATTTAACACTTATCAAAGTGTTTTTAAGCTAATATTGTGTTTCTAGTGCCATTGTGTGTTCAAGTGTGTTTTGTAGGAAAATGAGCTAAATAAGCTAAAGTACTATAAAATGTGCCAACATTAGAAGAAAGGCTATGTATGAGAGCAAGATTGGACTAAGTGTTGAAGTGCATGGATTTTGCATGAAGAAAGTGTTGGATCAAAATAAAAATGCAAGCAAAGTCAATATGCAAGTCAAGCCCAAATTCAAAGTCCAAATTATGGTGGAAAATATTAGATGCTAAGAAGCTTTGGATGCTAATATCACATTTAACCATGCGATTAAAGAGACATTAAGAATTTGCATGAGATTTCTTTTGGCAATTACTCAAGAATTGAAGGAAAATTAAGAATGTGCTTAGGATGCAATTTTGGGATTCCTCTACAAAGTTTGCTCTCTTATTTCCTATATAAGGGGTGCTAATCACACACCTTTACACCCCACCATTCACATATATTTTTATTCCAAAATTCTCTCTAAATATTAGTAGTTTAGTTTAGTTTAGTTTAGTTTGTATTAGTTTGTTACAACATTTCTAGGGTCCTGTTTTTTGCAGTACACATTTTACTCAACTCAGTACAATGTTGACAATTATACCCCTTTCATTTCTTCCTCCATTTTCCCTCCCTAACTTCTCTCTATTGTATTCTCTCTAATTTCAAACCTTCATCCTCCTCTAATTTTACAAATCCACTATTTCAAACCTTTCATTCCCCTATAATTTCAAGCCTTACTAGATCGCAGACGGTGTAACACTCTATACTACATTACTAAATTACTACATATGATATACGACATACTACATACTGACATACATATAAACTATTTATGCCCAATCGAACGGAATTTTGCAATTGTTTTAATTTATGCACTACGCATTTACGCTGCACTGCACAGTACAATTGCACTAATGCCCTCTTACCGCCCATTGTACTACATCATTTCTTTGCTATTTTGATTTTTTTTTTAAAATGTACTACATAGATGCCTGTTGAACGGAATCCGGTGACCACCGATAGTCCTTATCGCGGGCGACATCCGACTACACCAATATCCCCATCATCCCACCAATTACCAATAATTAATTCGAACATAAATCCTAATTAAAAAAATAAAAACCTATAACAAAGAGTCGATGTGTCAATTTGATTATTAGTAACGGATTAGTGAATAATTTGACAAAGGTTGAAGATTGTCAAAGATGTAACAATAGAGAGAAGGTAGAGAGAATTAGGTTTATATTTTTAGTCAAGGGTAGATAAATGGAAAGTTTGATATAAAATGTACTGAAATGAGTAAAAAGTGTACTGCGAAAATAAATTACGCATTTCTATTATCAAGTTCAAGATTTATTCCAAGTTATTTCCATTTGCAATTGTTCTTCTATTTCCATCCAAGGTAATTTTATCTTTATTTTAATTATGTTATTTATCATTTCATTTAATATTAGTTTAGTTTATATTTTCACAATGTTAGAATAATTTAACTTTGTCTGGGGAATAAAGGAAGCCATGCATGATTAAGTAATTTGTAAATGTCAAAATAAGGATAAATTAATATTGCATAATTGTTTCTATCACATGTTTGCACCATAATGTTTAATCTATGTTTAAAGGCCTTATTCTTCGATTAAATTTGTTCATTCGTTCTAAAATTCGAGAGGCATGGAACCGAATTAGACAAAGCATGTGTAGTAGGACGACCTAGTCATGGACGAGAGTTTCTCTAGGACCCGGTCTATGGTTGATACTAATAACGTAAAGTGGGTATCTCTAAGCCTAAACATTTACCGCAAAATCAACTTCTTAACTTGACATAAACATTTATGTAATTAGCATGTGTGACCCGACCTCCCTAGACAATTTCTTTTTATTGTTTTCATTTTATTTGCATAATCAACCAATCAATCAATCAACCGCATCGAATCAAGATAAACTTCGCTCCATAACAATTAATTAATAACTCCCGTCTCCTTTGAGTTCGACTCCTACGTACTACATTAATTTGTGTCTAGGGTATAAATATTATTTTTGCATAGGTGTGCGATAGCCTATCACACATAGTACGGCATTCAAGTGAATAATGAGCATAAAATTCAAGGATTCAAAAAACTTATAGCCACCACTCACCATCATGATTAATAAGAGTAATCCATTTTCATATGATTTGATGCTGCACACTAGAATACCAAATCAATATAATCTAATAAATCAACTAATTATGAAAATTTCTCATAAATTTTGCACCTAAAGACTGGCTGATAGTGCACAATATAAGTGCAGACATATTAGTGAGTGATACTTGTGCTTATTGAATCGTATTGTGTCCCAAAACGCAAGAAGAATAAGTCTTTGGCTCCATTGAAAAAGGAAAAAGCAAGCAGGATGCAACATCAAATGTTCATACACACTAAAGAATCACTTGTGGAGGAACTCAAAGTCTCCAAGTTCCAAAATAGTGGACCTAAGATAAACCAGCCACCAAGGCCAAGAAGTCTACTAACCATACCGGCCAAAATGCTAGAAACACAATGTAAATCCCTAGTTTACGATAATATTAATAACAATCACTAAAAAAATAGCTGACTTTAATAAGATATATCAGCCCAGGATGGATTCCACGACTAAAGAGCCACAAGAGGTTCATTCCTTTTTTGAAACACGCCTTAAGATTTAGCATTCAGAATTTTAGGTAACTAAATTAAACTGGAGTATAACGGTAACAATTACAAAGCTAAAGAAGAAATGTTATACCTTAAGATTTGCCTGCAGCCATTTTTTAGCTTTAACGTCTAATATGGTCATCCCACTACTATGAATACATGCCTTTACTCCCTTATCGCAACAATCAACCATCATCCAACATGGTTCCACTACCTCGATCACCTCAAAAAAAAGACTTTTGCAGTTCTTGTGGTTTAGCAAACTGACAATGGTACTCAAAGCAACATGAAGGTCGATGAGGTTAATCGCTTTTCCTCAATTACTCCCCATCATTGGGTCAAGCTGATAATCCATGCTCACCTAGATCAATTAGACATCAAAGACAATTTGTTTATACCAAAGAAAGCTAGTTAGTCAAGGATTCAAAAACGCAAACAAATCTTGGTATAAATATATACACAAAGCAAAAACAAGATAATTATCTATCATTCACGTCCGCTATTTTAGGCTTAAAGAGCAATCTGATCTAAAGCTAAAATGCCTAGTAGTCAAGTAAATCAGAAGGAACCCTAAGAATAAATACCAAAACATGCAACAATCTATACAATAATATAAAAAGGCTTAATTGAGCATTGTTGAAGCAACACGTGACATCCTCTCCATTTGTAAGGCCTTACTTGTTGTCTTTCCAAACTCTCAAACACATAGTAAATTGACTATAGTCTCTTAACACTTTAGGCTTTCCTTCTTCCCTCTTTAATGACACTTAAATTCATGTAACTGTCTAACTTTTTAATTATACCAATTTAAGGTTTTAAAACCATTCACCTACCCTTTTATGCATATATAACATGCGAAGATCGAGAAAAGCTTATTAGTCACTACAATTTCACTATTTTTGGAGGTAGTTATTATTGCAATTTTCTTTCTGATATGATGATGATTTATTGATTTTTTTTGGTGTAATTTTAGTGGTTATATTTGATTTGTCAATATCTTTCTTTTGGTGCCACATTATTTTCATTATTTTTTAGTATATATATATATACACGCTTATTTACATACATATGAGTATTTCTTTGGTAGGATAAACTTTATATTTCACACCGAAAAGGTGCTCATTACATATGATTCTAACTTTCTCATGTATTTTTTTCCTTTATTACATATTTGTTATAGAATCCTGAATAAACAATACCATATTAGAATTTCTAGCACTACAGTTTGCGAATTCATTGGATTTTTGAATAATTATTTCATTTTGTTAATTGCAGTATTTTATACAATTTTCATTGAATTTTATGTTTTTTTGTTGATAGATTTTTTTTTACTTGAGCGAAATTGCTACGTTTTGTTTGGTTTTGATATTTTATCTCTTGATATCAAATTAATTTACCATTTTCTAAATATATAAAGTAAATATTTAACTACAATAAACTCTATCCATCATATTTCTTTATGTTTCTTAAATCCAAACTAAATAAAAGAAGACAATAAAAATGAAATATGTGAGTATTAGAATAGTTTTGAAATAATCGCAGTATAAATCTATAACGATCAAGTAATCTTTTTTTTAATGTTACCATATCCTTATTAGCGTCCTTCACCATGTCATTTTCTCCAAGTATCATAGAGCCATGTGCATTTTTGTAAGGTTGAATTTTCTATGACAAATACACAGATTAAAAATACCCGATAATAGTTCATGGATCTTGATGGCATTGTTGACTCAGTGTTTTTTTTTTTTTTTTTTTTTTTTGTGTTTGTGCAGTTGTAACAACGGGGGAAACCAACAAGCGTTTTTGGATAAGGTTGGAAGTAGCGATATTTGGTCGGATTGCGAGGAGAAAGATATTGATGCAACGTGGGATAAATTGGAGCATGTTGTAAAGGATTTGGCGAGGGAGGTGTTAGGGGAATCTAACGGGAATAGACCATCAAGTAAGGACACATCTTGGTGGAACGATGTGGTGAGACAAGCGCTAAAGACTAAACGTGAATGTTATAAGGTTTTGGGGAAATGCATGAGTGATGAGAACTTTGAAAAGTATAAGGAGGCTAGACGAGCCGCTAAAAAGGCCGTACGGCATGCGAGGGCAAAGGTTAACCAAGAAGTGTATGCCAGGTTGAACACGAGATAAGGAGAGAAGGATATCTATAGACTGGCTCGCATAAGAGACCGAAAGACGAGAGATATTGGGAGAGTTAGGTGTGTGAAAGATATGGACGACAAGGTTCTGGTTCAGGATAACGAAATAAAGGCTAGATGGAGTTCTTACTTTGATATATACTTTATTCAATGGACATCAGGAACAAGGTTTTGGGGATGTAGAGGTAACACCAAGCATGGTTAATCGGGAATTTATGAGTAGAATACAAAAGAGTGAAGTTAGAAAGGCGTTAAGGAAGATGGGGTCAAAGAAAGCAGAGAGACCGGATGGTATACCCATAGAAGTTTGGAGGTGCTTCGGGGAGAAAGGGATCGAATGGGTAACCATGCTCTTCAACAAGATTTGGAGGAGCAACAAGATGCCATCGGCTTGGAGGAGAAGCACTCTTGTCCCTTTGTACAAGAACAAAGGTGATGTTCAAGAGTGTTCCAATTATCGGGGATTAAACTTATGAGTCATACGATGAAGTTATGGGAGCGGGTAATCGAGCAAAGGCTTAGGAGATGTGTAGACATCTCGGATAACCAATTTGGATTTATGCCCGGGAGATCGACTATGGATGCGATTTTTATCATGAGACAGTTGATGGAACACCATCGGGACAAGAAGAAGGACTTCCATATGGTTTTTATTGACTTGTAAAAGGCATATGATAGGGTACCAAGAGAAGTACTTTGGTGGGATTTGGTGAGAAAGGGTGTGTCGCGAAAATATATTGACCTCATAAAGGACATGTATGAGGTGGCTAGTGCAAGTGTTCGCACTAATGTTGGGAGAACGGAAGAATTTCCCATTACCATCGGGGTGCATCAAGGTTCCGCACTTAGTCCTTTTCTCTTTGATATAGTTATGGATGAGTTGACAAGGGATATTCAGGATGACATCCCTTGGTGTATGATGTTTTCTGATGATATTGTGTTGATTGTTGAGACAAAAGAGGGGGTGGAGATAAAGTTGGAATTGTGGAGGCAGACTTTAGAGACTCGTGGGTTTAGGCTGAGCAGGAGTAATACTGAGTATTTGAGGTGTCAGTTCACTAAGGTGGCGGGGTTGAGATCGACAGAGGCGGGGAGTATTATTTTCGATGGGAATGTTGTTGAGGGGTCTGATTTATTCAGATATCTAGAATCTATTATTCAATAAGATGGGGAGTTAGACAGAGATGTGGCTCACAGAATTAAAGCGGGATGGTTGAAATGGAAGAGTGTTTCAGGGTTTCTATGCGATAAAGATATGCCCCAAAGATTAAAGGGAAAATTTTATCGCATGGCAATTAGGCCTGCCTTACTTTACGGTTCCGAGTGTGGGGTCGTGAAACAGTGTCACATTCAAAAGATGAGTGTGGCGGAGATGCGCATGTTGAGGTGGATGTGCGGACATATAAGGAAAGATCGGTTAAGGAATGAGGTGATTAGGGAAAAGGTAAAAGTGGCGCCATGGTTTGGCCATGTGAGAAGGAGACCTATGGACGCACCAGTTAGGAGGCTGGAGACTTGGAGAACAGAAAAGGTCCCTAGAGGTAGAGGAAGACCGAGACAGACATGGTTGAGAGTGATAGAGCACGATATGAGATTTCTGGGGCTTGAGGAGAGTATGGTGACGGAGAGGGCACAATAGATGGAAAGGATACATGTGGATTTTTAGTATTTGATGTTTTTTTGACATATTTAGTGTTTTTTATTTAATTTAAAGAAATTAAATTATTTATTCTTCTCTCCTTTATTACACTTTCTTATAGATTTTACTTGGTTCATTCCGGATCCTTAATTCTATTTCGGTTTTAAAAATCAAGGGGGAGCATTAGTGAGAGAGAAGCCTTGCAAAGTGAGTCGTTTTTCTATGTGGTAAGGAAAGAACTCTTGCGGGTGCGCATCCTCTCCGAGGGATTGCTCCTCTTCTGTTTTAATCTTTTTTCTCGATTTAAATTTTAAGTTTTTATAAAAGAAATCCGGAATTCGATTTTAAAACCCCTAAGTTTACCTTGACTTTCCATTACATTTTCGTTCTTCCTTTTTGTTTTTCATTTTCCCTTTTCTTATTCGTATTTTGAGGCTTGCGTTCACCCATGGACGGTTCGAAGGATGATTCATGTCAGCCGACCCCAAATCATTTTGGGATTAAGGCTCTGATGTTGTTGTTGTTGTTGTGCAGTTGTAATAATGGGACTATGGATAGTGACAAGTTTGAAGCAAATTTCAATTTAATTTTGATAATATAATTACGAATTTACAAGCAACCAATTGGATATGATATCCTGGACATAAAAACCATAAATCAACGCCTTTTAGAAGGACAATTTGGAGACTATACTAGTCTTTGTGCTATGTAATCAATTTCTTACAATAAACTTAAACTAGACCAACTTGGAGCTTAGTTCTATTCATCAATGTGCGGTCAGCAAGCTCATTTCAATTGTATCAATTCTATTCGCTCGACATTATCATGAAATCATGTAGGTGAACATTTTTTTTACATGTCAGTGATCAAATATTGCGTCAGAATGAATAATGCTTAATTATTCCCTCCGTCCTGATTATTTGTTGATGTGAGCGAGTCGTTGTTCACTTAATCAAACACATTTATATTCTCAACAAACAACTAGTAAGTGGTTAAGTCGAGGTCGATCCATGGGACGGTGTGTTTTGGGTCCTAAGTCTATCTATTCTAAGTTGTGCAAGTGTCACGGTTATATGGATTTGAGGTTGTGTTTTAAACTACGACAAGGAAATGTAAACAAATGAAGAGCAAGGTAAGTAAATAGAAATGGAGATGTAAACAAATGATTAAATATACTAGGGTGTCATGGGATCATAGGGGAATCATGGTAAGATAATATAAATGAGTCACATAGATGTAAGCAATTATTATTGTTGGAATCGAGTTAGCTTATGTCTTACAATTCCTAGGGAGACTTAGGTCTCGGAGCCGAGTTGATCAAAACTTTACAACACCTACATCGACTTGGTTCTTCCTATTCACCTATATGCATGGTCTAACAACCCTTGTGTTAGCTTATATCTTACAAGTCTTGTTGAAAGATAAAAGAATCATGCTAGGTTGTCAATTAAGCATTTCATCAAACATAACATGTGCATAAGTTGAAAGTACAATAAGCAAGCATTCATATGAACTCATTAAGCATAGATTTATCCCATAATTACTCCCCTAATCCCCCACTAACTCTAGCTAGAAGACTACTCACTACACATCATGATTATTATGCTAGGAATGGTGTCAAACATCACAACACAAATGAACATGATGATTAAGCAAGGTAATAAAACAAGAGATTAACAAGTAAATGAAGAGGGATTAAGAAGGTTACCAACTTGGAAAGTAAAGATGAACATAAATAAAGAAGAATCCTGGAATAAAGATGGAGACTTGTCACTTAGTCTTCAAATACATACCCAAGAGATCCAAATGTAAATAACTTGAATTTAACAAGGGAAATTAGAAGAATAATGGAAGAAACCTTTGATTAATGATGGAGAGTTGTTAATTCCCCAATACAAACCCAAGAATTCTTCAATTACAAAGCTCTATCTAAGATTGTTTGAGAAATAATTAAGGAAAGGTTAAAGTGCAATTTGTGGAATGATGAAACACTAATTCTATTCTAATCTACTCCTAAGAAAGCTTAATATAAACTAAAGAGACTTAATATACTCTAAGGGAACTTAATCTCCTCTAAATACAAGAGGGGTATATATAGTGGGTACAAGAATTAGGTTAACTAAGGGGTTAAATGACGATTAAGCCCCTTAATTGAAGTCCAACGCCTTGCAAGTCCCAGTTAGGGATGCACGACCTGCCCCTATGGACGCTTATCCCATGTCTTGAGGGACGTACGGTATGGCTTGAGGATGCCCTTCCTGAGTATGGGGACACCTGTCCTGGTGCTGGGACGCCCGTCCTGATGGTCAGCTTGTCTATTTGAGCTCGAACTATTGTAAAACAGTTGTCATTTCCTCATTCGGACTCCTATTGGAGTGATTCAAAAGCCTAGACCACTTTATTTTTCGACGCCGTTTCATTTAGCATTGTTTCTGAGCAAACAGGCAAGTATTGGTTTGGTTCCAAGCAATTTCCTCTTGTAATAGCTCCCTTCTCGTCATCCTTGCCCAACAACTTGTGGGGATAGATTCTTGGATCGTGGGGATTGTCTTTCATTGCCCTAAAACTTGCTTTATTGAGCTACAACCTTTTGCCTTGGTCTCCTCTTTGATGCTTGGTCGTTGGATGCATTTAGCTCCGATTTACTCCATTTTGGCAAGGTTAGTGCTCCTCTCCTACGAAGAACACCAATTCTCATAGAATATGTATAATAGGAAGCTAAAGACAAGAAACGACCCTAATGCACAATAAAAAGCATAGAAAAAAGGCTAGTTAGGGGACCAAATGTGCGTAAATACGAGTCACATCAAATATCCTCAAACCAAACCTTTGCTCGTCCTGAGTAAAGAGGTTACTAAAAATATGACCTTTATTTATTCTAATCTAATAATATAGCCGATGTGAGACAATTACCGGATCTCACTCCGCCGCTTCAACTCACAACAAGACATCTATGAGGTAAGATGCCTTCTTGCAAGGCAAGGTGGGGCTTGCCAAAACTTTGATGCACCCTACATTAAGCACATAAACAAATCAAAGGATGCATCTACAAAAGAATAACCACTTTCCTCATTTAAGTGGCGAAAATCAACTAAATGGGAAACAATTTAAGGGTACACATTCCATCATAGATACTAGTTCTTCAAGCCACTACGTCCAAGAGGATTTTGTATACAATAATAAGTTGTAATGATAATAATAATACGTAATACGATATACTATACATGTATACATATACTTATACCATACTAACTAACATTATATATACTCCCCACCTTATCCTCATCTTATCCATTCACAATCTCAAACAGAATCCCCACCCACCAAATTTTAGAGAGAAATCCTAGAGAGAAAGAGAGAAAAAGGAAAATGGAGATTTTGTCTCTCCACCTCAAGATCGTAAGGCCGTCTTAAACTTGTTTTTATATTTTTTTAATTAATATTGTTAACCCGACTTGACCCCGACTCACCTCTGACCGTCATTGACCACCAAAAACCGTGTTTGACCGAGCCTTTTATTGGTTTATTGTTGTTGTTGTGCAACCGTCTTAAGATGAATTTTTAACCCCTATTTTGTGGCATACATGGGGATCTTAGGTGGTCCTTTTCGTGGGTTGAGAGGGGGTTTTAGTGGTGGTAATGGGTGGTGGAATAGGTGGTGTTACGGTGTCGAAAAAGGGTGTTAAAGGGGGATATACGGGTTAGGTGTGTTTGTTGTTGTTGTTGTTGTTGTTGTTGTTGTTGTTGTTGTTGTTGTTGTTGTTGTTGTTGTTGTTGTTGTTGTTGTTGTTGTTGTTGTTGTTGACTCACCGGTTGTTGTGACTGGTGGTAGGGTCCACCGTGGTCAGGAGATGCCACGGTGGTGGTGGTGGTGGCGTAAAAGCTAAGGGAGGGTGTTGGGCGTGTGTTTGTGTGTGTTGTTGCGAGTGTTTGTGTTATTGGTGTCGGGTGTTGTTGGTGGTCGTTGGGTGCTGGCCGTGGACCACCATGGCCGGTGGTGGTGGCCTACGGTGGCAGCGGCCCGTGGTTGCTAATAATCTTTTCTGATTGAAATTGTATTCGACCATACACTTTAAAGTGTAAATAGGGCAAATATCTTGCTCTATTCATAATCCTTTTCAAGGAAAAATCATGAATTATCTTGCTTTGAATACAAGATTTGCACACACCAAGAGATTCCCAATCAAATGGTTTGGGACACTAGTCAAAACTAGTTTCTAAATGCGAATTTCAATCGGGAACTGAGAAATGATAGGGGTCACCAACTTGAGTCTTGTAAATATGATATTTATTTCTAGTTTGAATATAATTGCCTTGATTATTTATGGTCTCACCATAAACTTAATCGTGGTATGTAAGGGCACAGCGTTTGTTTTAATTGCATAATAGAGAAAGCTTTTGCGTTTTATATAAAAACTTGAATTATATTCTTATTTAGACTTAGTGTACATCATAACAATTATTGAGATACATTTCTAAATACAAAACTAAAATGAGTACACTACATCATTTATATGTTCATGGATGAAATGGCAACTACCCTAGTTCCATTCATGCAAATTTCTGAACTTATTCTTCCTAGTCGTCACAAGATAATGCCAAAATTATGATGAAATCCACAAATTTGTATCAAATACTCATGATGTGATATTTGGCAAGAATGTAATGTCAATGTCATAGATTTTCAAGAAGGAATATGTTGGAGTCACACGACCAACTTCCTAGATCTTTACTTATTTGGGGTTTGTCTATATTTTAGTGTCTAACACCTTTTCTTTCTTACCTAGTTCTATCCTTAATGATTAAGATAGGTACTTACTTCTTATTGCTCCCACTGACTTCAAGAATTTCTACTTGATGAAGACTTGTCTTCATATATAAATTCCTAGTTAATCCTTCACAAGGGTTAACTCTATTGTGGTATTTGGTTAATTAAAAAATTTCAACAAATCAATTTACCAATTTAACATTGTCATGTTCTTAATAACTTAAGTACTTGATGACAAGTGTTTAGTTTAAGCAATAAGACTTTTGAACCGTGGATGCACAAAAGATATTGTCAAAACATATTTTGACTAATCATTACTTCCATTCACATATCTTCACAAGAAATCTTACATAGACATGTTAGGAATTTAAGATGCTAATCTTATATGACATAGGACAACTCCTATGGAGTTCCATGGAATAGAACGATTCCTATGGAACTAGTCCATGCGCTACATAAACGGTTCAATTGAGGATTTAGAAAGAGATTCTATTTGTCTTTAGTAATAGTGGTTCAGCGGAGACTCGTGTTACAATCGAATGATATCGTATATGAGTAGGAGCGATGATAAAGAACAATATAAAATAACGATATAGTGGGAAAAGAAACATTCATCATTAATATATGAAAATTTTTTAGCACATTTTAGTTTTTATATAATGACCTCCACCCAATTATATAAATGATTCCGAGATCCAAATCCATATTAACTTGGGCACGGGGAAACCGATACATCCCTCACTAATGTAACTCGGTGGGTTAACTCTTTAACCGATTCTACAATTAGAACTCTCGGTCGATGAAATTACATTAAGTTTATCTCTTGCCCAGAACATGAGACTAGTCTCCATATCCGTTGAGTCCAACCAAATTTCGCGTGTAATAACTTGTTATTACCCCCACTTACCCGATGAAAAATGAAAGTACCCCGGGAAACGAAATCTACCCCAAATGGCAAAGGGATTCATGGGTCCTACTATTTGAAAAGGCTAATCTCAATTTTAAATATGTGAGAGGTCTTGTCGATTTATTATTTATCACTTTTATGTGAACTATATTAGTGAACTAACAATAATTATAATCGACACGGTCGAAGAGATGATATATATATATATATATATATATATATATATATATATATATGCATATGATGTTAATGGCGATTTGGCAATGCATGCAACATATAAAGAAAAATGCAAAGCAATAAATAAATTTCCTAGTATGGTCTTTCCTAAAATAGAAAATCAAATAATCTATTATAAATTCGGAAACCAACTCCTTTGGTCCCTAGAATCTTCATATGGCACGCCATCCAAGAATACTCCGTCTTGTCGAAACACCTTCCGAATGGCACCATCTTGAAGGAACTCCGGAATAACAAATATAATAAAATACATAGCTATTCCTATTATACATTTGTAATATGAAAAACTAGTAAAAATAAAAGTGATACGAGATCACATTAAAATTACAACCGAATCAGTAATCCCTTACATTACGGGTAATACCGATTAAAACTAAGGCCATACTATGATAAAATTACATAATTCAAAATTATATAAATAAAATATGACATTCATCAATGAAATATGCAGCATTATTATATGATTTAGCATGCCAAATTATATGCCAAATCGCCCTACTTAAACCTTATGTCTTATATAATCCGGTCTTATGGAAATGCGTTATAATAACTTATTAAAATCACAAATCAATATTTAAATTAAATTTAAGCCCAAGTTAATTATCCTAACCTTATTAGGACTCAAAAATTAGTCTTTACTAAACATTTGATAATAATTCAACTTGGTTTTGTATTATTGCTTATTTAAACTTCTTATAATCATAATAATTATGAAATAATTCCCAATAAATCATAAAATTTGAAAATTTTCAAAATCACATTTTTGTAAAAACTGGAATATAATCAAGATTCCAAGAACGCAATAAAATTTGCCCACAAAATATTTAAAATTTACTTCATTAATAAATCGTATAAATCATAACTTTTTCCATTTAATCCAAATTAAACATAAAAATTACGGAAAATCAAAATCAAAATTTTGAAAATTCTTAAATAATTTCCAGAACCTGGAAATGGCAAAATTTCAACCAAAAATTTTGAATTAATTTTTACGACTAATAAAGTTGCCCTTTTATCGATTTTATCACATAAAAATCAATAAACATACCAAATCAATCAAAATTAATCATGAAACTTTAGATCTGATATCCATATCATATATAAAACATTAGGGAAAACTTTAATGCCATAAAATTCATTTTAGCTATTTTTGCTAAAAAATAGTCACTATTTATATCATTCTAACTATTAAAATTATAAATCATGCATTAAAAATCACATTTTTATCAAATTTTACATACAATCTATGAAATATGCATGTGACAACATATTAAAATTTCATGGCCTGTTATGAAGTTTAACAATTTTTAGTCATTCAACCTCCATTTATAGCATTTTTATCACATAAAAATCATAAATCATGCAATATTAATCACATTAATACGAAATTTTATATACAATAAGTAAAATATGCATGTGAGGTCATACTAAAAATTCATGGTCAGAATCGAAGTTTAACTATTTTTAGTTAAAAAATGCCATTTTATTCATTAAAATGCAATTATTTCACTAAAAATCATTAAAATAAGCAATAATCATCCATAAATCATCAATATGACCTAAAAATATTTTAGAACCAGAATATATTACATGCAAAAAATTTTGTGGTTTTATCCTTATAAATCACAAATTTTAGTTTTTATTTTTTTATTAAATAACTCATAAAAAACAATAAAATGATTTGCATATAACACCAAAGCTCTTGATGCCAATTGTAAGTTTTAAAAACCCCTATTAAACTTATTTAATAGATTTTATAAATTACTCTTAATTTATACTCATATGGATCTAGTTGCATGCAAGATTAAATTAATAAAATGAGAAGAAGAAATTGATGTTCTTACATCATATGGACGAATTTAAGGGCACTAGGTTAGAACACCTTCCTAAACTAGATCTTGAGCTAAAACATATTACGATGATCTTCCAAAAGCTTCAAGTATTCATAGTGGAATACTTCCTCTTAGTTGCACCAAGATAAACCCTTAATACTAATTAAATTACTAACTAGGTAATATAATTAGTAACCTTATAATAAATCTAATAACAATAATATTACTACTATAGTAATGTAAAAGGATTTTATTAGATTTTTATTAAACAATTTTCTTGAGTTCTAAAACTATTTTAGAGAGGTGAGAATAATATGAATTAAGAGAGATGATAAGTTGGAAAGATGAAAGACCAAAATCCCTCTAAAAAGAGAGAGAGGGCCGGATAGGGTGCCACACAAGGCCAATGCATGGCCTTCCCCTTTTTCTTTTTCTCTTACCAAAATGTGTAGGGTAAAAGCTATGGAAGGTTAGGTTATGATTATGTTTTTAAAACAATTTAAAAATATTTTACAATAACCATAAAATACCCATAATTTCGGTCCACATCACAATGTGTATACCCATTTTATTTTTGTCAGTTGTCATTTTGTAATGTTGTGTGACATGTGACAATTCACATGTTATTAGTCTCACTAATTTACATTTAACAAATTAAATGTTATTCACAAAATGGACAAATCAATTTTAACTAATTAAAAAGTAATTCACAATTACATATCATAAAACGGATCATGTTAACATAATCTACAACACTTTGTAATTAAGATTAACCATTCTCTCTTAATTGTTTCATAAACAAATTTTTAGTAATATAACAATTTAATTAAATACTAAGTCAAATCTTATTTAATCGAATTACAATAAGATATACATTCTCATTCATAGACGTAAATTGTTCAATTATATGGAATCAATTAATCTGTACTGATATACAATTAATCAAATTATCTATTAAGGGAATTGTCCTTTCGGTGTGACCTTAAGGGATCAACTGATCACCACCGTCAAACGACAGTAATGTAAAACTCTAGTCAGACAATCATTACAGATTAATATTGATCAGTTGACATATAAATGAATTATCCCTACATGTATACTTATCATGAGTTTTAATAATGTGATCGCACTATTAGTGAGAACACAAACTCCAACATAAGGGACTCTAATACCTTCATTGCAATATAATTCTTATTTCGATGTAATGACCATTTAAATAGTATACGAAATATATTATTCTAATAAATGTTTAATGGATAATTAGAATAAGAATTAGCAATTATAATATATGTCTTAACAAGCCTTCAAAATATGTCAGATTTTTGTAAATGTTAGATCGATTTATCTATTGTTTTTTATATGTCATTATATGTTACAAAACGGGAATTATCATTCCAATTTTATATTAAACAAAAATATTTATAGATCTATATATGACAAAAATCTAATTTAAAGTCATTATAAAATCTAATTGATTAACATAATGTCACCGAATTTAGCTATTCAACGACATTTTTTTTTTTTAAAAAAAAGGTTTTATATAATGAAAAAGTTATTTATTATCCAACGACTTCATAAGGGTAAATCTATTTTATGTTAGGTTATAATTTAATAATGAGGATTATTTAGGTAGCCAACATGTCACAACTCACATTGAATAATCATAAATAAACGCAAATCTACTTGTATATTAAATATAAATTCAAAAAATTTATAGAAAACATTAATTTAGCTTTAATTAAATATTACTGATTATATAAGTTTCATTTTTTGTAAACTCTAACGTTACCTTCGACATCAAATATAAATTGGTACGTGAAAACATTAGTTCTTAAACACTTCTAAGGACAAAAATAATAAAAAGTAGCGTAATACTTAACAGAATATAATAAACAAAGTAAACTATTTGAATCTAATTTTCAAAATGGAGTCAAAAACACTCACGATTGCGCTTCTTCTAGTTTCAATGTTTGTGATTGCTGAAAATGTTTTTGCTACCAAATCTGCCTACGCACCTAGCCCGGCCACATTAGATGCGTTCCAGAAATGTGCAAGCGACTTAGGCGCAACTTGTGGTGGTGTCATTTCCAAATATGTATTTGAGAATGGAGTACATGTGTCAAAAGAATGTTGCACCGCTTTGCTAGAGGTTGGTGAGGACTGTCACGAGCTTCTAACAGAAGTGACTATTGTATACAAGCGTCTTTATCCAGCGAAAAAAGCTAAGCAATCATGGCTTAAAAATGATCAAGTATGGCAACTTTGCAAGAAAAATGGACAAGTTTCTAATTAGTGCATTAATGTAAACAGGACATATATTCTAAAAAATTATATTGAATAAAAAAAATGAAATTTTTACATATTCGGGTGATCCAAATTTTATGTTTATTACTATTTATTAATAAATTGTTAAAATAGCTCCTATGAACACGCTGTTTCCACGCCTGTGCGATAAAGCACATGAAAATTATTCGAAATTGCCTTTATGATACTTAGTCTCGTTGATCAGCAAAAATGTTTTCTTGATATCAGCATCCATTTATCTTCTTAGTTAGTTCATTTTTATTTGCCGTTAATTCATTTATACTAAAATAATGTAAACGGGAGAGGTAAATTACATATAAATCTCGCTGCTTAAGTAGCTTTTATCTAGAAAATAAATAATGAATGCTTAGATAAAACTTGTTGTACACTTTTATTTCTGAAATATGTGGAATCGCGTTTCATATCTTTCTTCCTAAACCCAATATATATGGAGAAAAACTAAAATCGATTAGTGATACGAACAACAGACATGTACTTGTTATATTATTATTCACGTATATATTGCAATAATACACACATTAACAAATATTTTTCTAAGTTACTATATGCTAAACGTTTTAAAACGTATGGAGTAGAAAATTTTCTATAACTAATATACTCCTCTATGATTAAAAAGAACAAGTTGGCAATAGTTGAAATGCTCGTTTAACACCCCCGTCAAACGTGAGCCAAAAGCGGTAAGCATGACAGCTCGCCATTTTGTGTCCTTCGCTCGCAGATCAACAAAGGCCAATATTCGGCGCTTTTAGGCATTACTCATGTTCATCTCAAAAACTTTCTAGGAGGTCCGGCATCATAAGACCACTCTCATCAAGCTCGATTTGCTGTGGAGTTCTTATCGTGAGTTTTCGGAAAATAAAGTTCACTTTTTGAAATGACTAGTACTTTTCAATCCCTTTAAAAATTAGTCATATAAGCTTATCCATGCTCCTCTTCAGTGGCAGCACTCAACCTGAATAGCGTCTTTTGCTATTGTAGAGTATTCCAGCTCGCCGCTAAACGTTTGTGAACTTATTTAAGTATATTAAAATAATTTATGTCAAATAATTTATAAACATATTCTTGAATAATTCTAACTTATTTCCGTCAGGTTAAAGGCATAATATTTATCAAAATTGTTTAAGTCTTGAGGTTATTTGTGGAATTTTTAATATAATAAAGTATATTGTCCATAACCTTTTTCGATTTAATTCCGAATAAGGGACACTAATACCTTCATTACAATATAATTCTTATTTCGATGTAATGACCATTTAAATAGTATACGAAACATATTAACCTAATAAATATTTAATGGATAATTAGAATAAGAATTAGCAATTATAATATGTCTTAACAAGCATTCAAAATATGTCAGATTTTTGTAAGTGTTAGATCGATTTATCTATTTTTTTATCTGTCATTATATGTTACAAAACGGGAATTATCATTCCAATTTTATATTAAACAAAAATATTTATGATCTATATATGACAAAAATTTAATTTAAAGTCTTTATAAAATCTAATTGATTAACATAATGTCACCGAATTTAGCTTCTCAACAACATTTTTTTTTTTTAAAAAAAGGTTTTATATAATGAAAACACTATTTATTATCCAACGACTTCATAAGGGTAAATCTATTTTATGTTAGGTTATAATTTAATAATGAGTTTTATTTAGGTAGCCAGCATCTCACAACTCACATTGAATAATCATAAATAATTTAAATCTACTTGTATATTAAGTAGCAGAAACGTTCAAAAAATTGCGAATAGAAACTCATTATTATTAGTGATACACATAATTTAGCTTTAATTAAAAATTACTGATTATATAAGTTTCATTTTTATAAACTCTAACGTTACCTTTGACTTCAAATATAAATTGGTACGTGAAAACATTAGTTCTTAATCACTTCTAAGGACAAAAATAATAAAAAGTAGCGCAATACTTAATAGTATATAATAAACAAAGTAAACTATTTGAATCTAATTTTCAAAATGGACTCAAAAACACTCACGATTGCGCTTCTTCTAGTTTCAATGTTTATGATTTTTGAAAATGTTTTTGCTACCGAATCTGCCGACGCACCTAGCCCTGCCACATTAGATGCGTTCCAGAAATGTGCAAGTGACTTAGGCGCAACTTGTGGTGGTGTCATTTCCAAATATGTGTTTGAGAATGGAGTACATGTGTCAAAAGAATGTTGCACCGCTTTGCTAGAGGTTGGTGAGGACTGTCACGAGCTTCTAACAGAAGTGACTATTGTATACAAGCGTCTTTATCCAGCGAAAAAAGCTAAGCAAGCATGGCTTAAAAATGATCAAGTATGGCAACTTTGCAAGAAAAATAGACAAGTTTCAAATTAGTGCATTAATGTAAACAGGACATATATTCTAAAAAATTATATTGAATAAAAAAATGAATTTTTAACATATTCGCGTGATCCAAATTTTAAGTTTATTATTATTTATTAATAAATTGTTAAAATAGCTCCTATGAATACGCTGTTTCCACACCTGTGTGATAAAGCACATGAAAATTATTCGAAATTGCGTTTATGATACTTAGTCTCGTTGATCAGCAAAATTATTTTCTTGATATCAGCATCCATTTATCTTCTTAGTTAGTTTATTTATATTTACCATTAATTCATTATTACTAATATAAGTTAAACTGGAGAGGTAAATTACATATAAATCTCGCTGCTTAAGTAGCTTTTATCTTGAAAATAAATAATTAATGTTTAGATAAAACTTGTTGTACACTTTTATTTCTGAAATATATGGAAAAACGTTTCATATCTTTCTTCCTAAACCCAATATATATGGAGAAAAACTAAAATCGATTAGTGATACGAACAACGGATCAATGTACTTGTTATATTATGATTCACGTATATATTGCAATAATACACATATTAACAAATATTTTTCTAAGTTACTATATGCTAAACGTTTTAAAACGTATCGAGTAGAAAATTTTTCTATAACTGATATACTCCTCTATGATTAAAAAGAATAAGTTGGCAATAGTTGAAATGCTCGTTTAACACCCCGGTCTAACGTAAGCCGGAAGCGGTACGAACGGCAGCTTGCCATTTTGTGTCCTTCGCTCACAGATCAAAAAGGGCCAATTTTCGGCGCTTTTAGGGATTACTCATGTTCATCTCAAAAACTTTCTAGGAGGTCCGGCATCATAAGACCACTCTCATCAAGCTCGATTTGCCGTGGAGTTCTTATCGTGATTTTTCGGAAAATAAAGTTCACTTTTTGAAATGACTAGTACTTTTCAATCCCTTAAAAAATTAGTCATATAAGCTTATCCATGCTCCTCTTCAATGGCAGCACTCAACCTGAATAACGTCTTTTGCTATTTTAGAGTATTCCAGCTCGCTGCTAAACGTTTGTGAACTTATTAAAGTACATTAAAATAATTTATGTCAAATAATTTATAAACCTATTCTCGAATAATTCTAATTTATTTCCGTCAGGTTAAAGGCATAATATTTATCTAAATTGTTTAAGTCTTGAGGTTATTTACGGAATTTTTAATATAATAAAGTATATTGTCCATAACCTCTTTCGATTTAATTCCGAAAAAGGGACACTAATACCTTCATTACAATATAATTCTTATTTCGACGTAATGAACATTTAAATAGTATACGAAATATATTAATCTCATAAATGTTTAATGGATAATTAGAATGAGAATTAGCAATTATAATATGTCTTAACAAGCATTCAAAATATGTCAGGATTTTGTAAATGTTAGATCGATTTATCTATTTTTTTTATATGTCATTATATGTTACAAAACGGGAATTATCATTCCAATTTTATATTAAACAAAAATATTTATAGATCTATATATGACAAAAATCTAATTTAAAGTCTTTATAAAATCTAATTGATTAACATAATATCACCGAATTTAGCTTTTCAACAATATTTTTTTTTTTTAAAAAAAGGTTTTATATAATGAAAAAACTATTTATTATCCAACGACTTCATAAGGGTAAATTTATTTTATGTTAGGTTATAATTTAATAATGAGTTTTATTTAGGTAGCCAGCATGTCACAACTCACATTGAATAATCATAAATAAACGCAAATCTACTTGTATATTAAGTAGAAGAAACGTTCAAAAAATTGCGAATAGAAACTCATTATTATTAGCGGTACACATAATTTAACTTTAATTAAATATTACTGATTATATAAGTTTCATTTTTTATAAACTCTAACGCTACCTTTGCGTCAAATATGAATTGGTACGTGGAAACCTTTGTTCTTAAACACTTCTAAGGACAAAAATAATAAAAAAAAGCGCAATACTTAATAGTATATAATAAACAAAGTAAACTATTTGAATCAAATTTTCAAAATGGAGTCAAAAACACTCATGATTACGCTTCTTCTAGTTTCAATGTTTGTGATTGCTGAAAATGTTTTTGCTACCGAATCTGCTAACGCACCTAGCCCTGCCACATTAGATGCGTTCCAGAAATGTGCAAGCGACTTAGGCGCAACTTGTGGTGGTGTCATTTCCAAATATGTATTTGAGAATGGAGTACATGTGTCAAAAGAATGTTGCAGCGCTTTGCTAGAGGTCGGTGAGGACTGTCACGAGCTTCTAACAGAAGTAACTATTGTATATAGGCGTCTTTATCCAGCGAAAAAATCTAAGCAAGCATGGCTTAAAAATGATCAAGTATGGCAACTTTGCAAGAAAAATGGACAAGTTTCTAATTAGTGCATTAATGTAAACAGGACATATATTCTAAAAATTTATATTGAATAAAAAAAATAAAATTTTTACATATTCGCGTGATCCAATTTTAAGTTTATTATTATTTATTAATAAATTGTTAAAATAACTTCTATCAACACGCTGTTTCCACACCTGTGTGATAAAGCACATGAAAATTATTCAAAATTGCCTTTATGATACTTAGTCTCGTTGATCAGCAAAATTATTTTCTCGATATCAGCATCCATTTATTTTCTTAGTTAGTTCATTTATATTTACCGTTAATTCATTATTACTAATATAAGTTAAACTGGAGAGGTAAATTACATATAAATCTCGCTGCTAAGTAGCTCTTATCTAGAAAATAAATAATGAATGTTTAGATAGAACTTGTTGTACACTTTTTGTAATACTACGGTTTTATGAGTCTTTGGGTACTCTATCGAGTGGGGCTTACTCTATCGAGTAAGTAGTTTTTGACGCGAATCAGTAGTCTGCCTGTAGGGTACTTCAATCGAGTAGCCTTGGCACTCGATCGAGTAAGTGGCACTCGATCGAGTATGTGACTTACTCGATCGAGTAAGTCGGTTATCGGGTGATTTGCGACGGATTTGTTAATAATGCGGATTAATATATAATACTCCGTCATCTTTTTCCTAAACACTTTTACAAACCTAAAAACTCAAAAAGGAGAGATTGCAAGTTACGTTGTTCGATTCATTCGCATTATTGGCAAATCCCGGAGCTAGAGGTGTCGGTTTCCTTTGTTCTTTATACCGTTGTGATCCTTGCGTCAAGGGTAAGTTCTACATATCATTTTTATAGCATTTGGTTAATGTTGGTTAAACCCTAATTTGGGGATTTGGGGGTTTTTGTGTTTTGTGTGGTTAATGTAGTAATTGTATGAATGTATGTATAGGAGGAGGATTCGTAGAGGAGAGATTTTGAGACAGCTGCTAGATCGTCTGATTCTGTGATTGCTTTCCAGGTAGGGTTTCCCGACTCGGTATTAATTACATGATGTGTGTGGTGGTTGTATTGTTATTGTTGATTTATCATACTGCTGGTGTTTGAGACGGTTGTTGATTAATATCGTTGATTGTTGTTGTATCTGTCTATGATCTTCGGGGTGCGTCCCTGACTGAGTGGAGTCACTTGCGGGAGTGGCTTCACGCCCTTGATTCGACTTCTGTGGATGTAACACCCCCATACTCCAAGTGCCTTACCAGGACCACTTAAGGCATGAAAATGCTACCATCTCGGTTACCCGAGGCAATGATTATCATAAGACAATAAAGAAACATATTTAAATAATAATTAACGTTTAAAGTGATTACATGCCAAAAACCCAAAACTGATAAAGAGATACAAGTTCTCCAAAACTATCTACTATCAAAGACTATAAAACTATCAAGCACAGCGGAAGACTTCTAAACTGCATCGTGGTGACTCCTCCCGATTATCCCATACGCATCGGCTCATACACCGCTCAATAATCTCACCACCCCCCGAATGGATCACCACGATTTTAAAACATTTAACGGGGTCGATACTAATCACACAATTCAATATATCAACAATAAGATAAACAGACACTTAACCGTCACACACACACACCCACAAAACCCAACAATCTCAATCACCGACATCCACCTTTGGACCCGACCACGCGATGGGGGACCGCAGCCGTTCCCACCTAAGCCCCGCTCATCATACCGAGCGATAACCCTGTCCATTAATGTGCACATCCCCTCCCGTGGCGGGTTCCACGAAGGGCGAAACTAGGGCGTGAAGTCACTCCCGCAAGTGACCCCACTCAGCCGAGAACGCATCTCGAGAGCCATAGAAACCAATAACAAACACAATCACAATCACAATCACAATCACAATCATCGTATCACACAACTAACTACAGCACATCACCAATATCCCATTATGGGACTAATACTGAGTAGGAAATCCTACCTGGAAAGCACAACACGCAGACGGTATCTACAATTTGTATCAAAACGGCTCCTCTACGAATTCTCCTCCTATCATACATAACACATAAAGACTACCAATTACTTACTACTCATAAAACCCCCAAACCCTAAATTAGGGTTTGACCAAACCTAGCAAAACATTATAAAAATTATGCTAGAAGCTTACCCTCGACGCAAGGAATCCAACGACACGAACTACGATACGAACCGACCGTCTGAACTCCGGGAATTGTCAAGAACGCGATTAGGAAGAAGACTAGTTGCTTTCTCTCTTAAACAGGTTTTAGGTTTTGTAAAAAGTGATTTAAAACAATTACGAATATGTTTAAATACCTTAATCGCGTAATTAACAAAACCCGAGAAAACTCCCCGTAAACCGGACACTCGATCGAGTACCCAAGGTACTCGATCGAGTACCCCTTACTCGATCGAGTACCCCGGCTACTCGATCGAGTACCCAACAGTCGAAACTATTTTATTTCGCAACTTGCCCATACTCGACAGAGTAAGGGCTACTCGATAGAGTACCCCAAGACATATAAATACGGAGTATTACAGTCTTCCCTCCTTAAAAAGAACTTCGTCCCCGAAGTTCAACCCATACATAAAAACAACCATACTAACTCGACCAAGACACAACAACATAACTAAGAACTCAAGAACTCGACCAAACATACAACATGAACTTCTAACCCCCACTCTACCAACTATGTTTACTTCCACAACATGACTCACTATATCGTATCTACCACATATATATATCTCTCACGGCACCAACTCCATACATAATCAATTACCATCCTCTAATGCTGCTAGCTCCATAATATCATCAACTATCAAATCTAAAATCAAGACACTCATAGACATCAAACGGAATGTTACATTCTACCACCCTTAAAAGGAACTTCGTCCTCGAAGTTTACTCACACTCATAATCTCATCATCCAACCACAACACTATCAAGTATTCTCGCATTCCTAACATCAAACTACTACAAGCACGTCCGTGACCTTTTAGCACTATCAACCACAACATATACAAATCCATATCTTATGCTACACCAACACTCTACTTCCAAATATACTACCATATGAACAATCATCAAAATCTCTTTTATCGCATCCTACTCCTCTTAAGATAAATGTTACGTCCTCGTAACCTACTAATACTATATCCTTAGTTATATCTTCTCATTATTCTCATTATCATCACATGTCATAGATAACCACCTATACTCTAAACACTCGTCATGCATATATCCAAGGCTCTCTTACTTAAACAATTCTCGTACTTCAATTCACTCGTCACACCACCTAACCTATACCTCAAAATCTTTATCTTAACCCAAAATTTCAACTTTTCCACATTACCGCAACATGACATACCTCTCTATATAAACTATATGAAACTCCCATCATCAAAAGCATAACTCACGATCCACACTTGTTACGTGCACTCATTCCAGATCCTCAAGTTCTTTCCTTCATTACCGCAAAACTCATACATAACTTAATATGACACTAATTCCCTCAACACCCTACACTCACTGTCCCAACAAAAGATTATGAACTACCTGCCGCTTTCAGATCATTACAACACATGTTCCACGAATCATTTTCCATTACCATGTCTACTAAAGCCTTATCAAGAACAAGGTCAAAATTACTGTAACAACCTCTCACAACCGTGTCCCATCAATAGAACATCACTATACCATGACAACAACGAAAACATATTCAACTCTATTTCATATCATACTCTACCTCATTCTTAACTTAACCTGGTAAAGAAAACATCAATAAGCAAGACAACTGTCTACATGTTCAACCAAAACTCACAAAGAACAACAGCAAACAAAACAACAATCTATGTATAACTGGTATGCACTTTCGAAAACTCGTATCATAATCATCCCGCCTACTCCACCACAACCGGTGACGGCATCACAACACCGCCACCAACAGCCACACCGTAGTGCGAAAATACCCGCATCACAACACTAAATATCGTGCCCGGATCACCACCCGAGGCACCACAACCACATCGATAGACATCACAACTTTATACAACTCCCATAAACACTGACTCAGAATAACTTTTCAGACAAGAAAAACTTACTCAAATCCACTTTACTAAATCATAACACAACATATTTTATGAATTAAACAGATAATAACCTCGTGAATATCATCCCCTTACCATATCACAGATTGACATGTATCATGAATACAGACAAGCATAACTAGTCATGCCAAATCAGTCAAATTATTACCCTTTTTAAACATCGTTCCATTACGTTCTCGTATCCAACATGTATTACAGAAAATTCAGACAACAACATTATAACTATCACACCATACCGCTTCTTGTGAGGTCACAACCTCACACAAACATTTATACACATCATAGACCCGTAATCACATCCAACTGGTCAGTCCTGATCACGTAAGTTACCACTCAACATAGGTTACCTACCGCCCGAGCTTAACTCATATGCCCCTCACAATATTTTCCCCTATTCGCACAACCATCACTTCCTGCCAAATATAACCATACCTTTACTATTCAACTATTAGCATCCGCCTCATCTAACCACATCTTATACCCTCTCACAATCATACACAACAATCAGGTCCCTACCAAATCAACCTCTTTTGAATTGCTACCTTTCTAATATCCCATCACTCTTAACCCTTAGTCACAAACCATAACACCACCACTGTCCGGACATCAAACCTCTTTCACTCATCTCTAAACATCACGATTTCTTTCCTATCCTCGGTTAACATTCCAAGTAACTATCATCAAATTCACCAACAAAGTTTACATCAACATCATTCCCAATACTGTCTTATTTGTATTGTCATCCAACTCTCCACCAAATATCTCGTATCCTGCCAATACTCCACCAACTTATTACTCCCTTAATTCCTCGAAACTCATTATCAATCATATTGTCCTGAAACTTCTATATAATCATTAGCTAATATCCTCATGATAATATCATAAATCTCGACGATTCCTTACTTCTATATCACATAACTCTGGTCAACATTTTTCCTCAGCTTACTTTTATCCTTCTTTTCTCTTTACACTCAACAATAACAATTAATAGTTCAACTCCTTATTCCTTCTAGCTAACTCTTTAGAAATCCAGTTACCCCTTCGTTGCTCCAAAACTCAAATTCCATTATTTTCTACCGACATCATCTCACTCTTTCTTACCATGGATCTTCTCTTATTATGCTATCACTCACACTTGCCACTAATCTATCCATAAAATCCACGTTCATTCTCCCTTTTTACATCTCTAGAAATCAAAATTCTCTTTTTATACCGTTAATTGTCCAAGGAAATCACACATTAGTTTCGTCTCTCGGTGTCACAAATTTCCAAACTCAGTACTATCTGCAAATCCACGTCGCGACATATCCCATTAAGTTCACTATATACCACTCGTCTCAATTCCTCTAAAACGACCTTTCATTACATATATTCTTACTCAACACTATTTCTAACTATCTCCCTCCATAATCCGTTATACATCTCAAGTTGCTTCTATCCACATCCTTTCTTTCAATACTTTCATTCTCACGTTCCTTAGACTCACATCATCCATTGCCCACATTCACCTACTTTTACGTTACTCAACACACACTCATATCACTCATCTCATCTCATCTCAGAAAACATGCTCTATGTCTTAATTAAGCCATAACAATCTTCCTTTTCTTTTTCCACTATCTATTACAACCACGTATAACTCACGTCCTCCCACCGAACTCATACTCAACACAAAAGCCACTCACTACACCACAAGATTGGGTAACTTACGCGTCAAGACCAACATACATGTAAAACAATGCATAAAGAAGCAAAATAATAACTTTGAATTAAACATAATATGCAACGAATTCAAAAGATAAGCATATGACCCAAAACAGGGGTCACTAGATCGAGTACAGGACACTCGATCGAGTAAGGGACTTACTCGATCGAGTAGGTGAAGATCGAAAGCACGTAAAACAAATTACCAGGGGACACTCGATCGAGTAATCGACGTACTCGATCGAGTACCCCTACTCGATCGAGTACCAAGGCTACTCGATCAGTACCTACGCATTTCTCAAAGACCTTTGTCCGATTTTCGTAAAACAGCCATAACTCACTCATTTCTTGGTCGCTTTGGGCGTGTGACCTATCGTTAGAATCGTAAAAGAACAAGCTATCACCTCCAATTGGAATCACATTAAAATCATTTACGCATCTCAAGTTATAACAGTTTAAAGACAACTTTGCTTTGTAATCGACGACATAACTATTCGATTTTCTCTTTCAAACAACTTAAACATCAACAAAGCGAATAAAAGCGACTCAATACTTGTAAAACCACTATCCCTAACCACATGTTACGACCTACAAAAAGCCAAACAATAACATTTATCATGCACATAATTCATTTAACTTGCCAATCATGGCTTCCCACATGCTTTTATTCTATCACTTTTCGTAAACAAAATCACAAATACATGACATCAAGTCCCCTATTCACATGTTACTAGCATAATAACATTATAAAATAACTTTCATTATATAACATGCTTAATCATAAATCATATTATCATACAACGATTATTAATCTTTTTCCACTAATTCATCCATCATGCCACATATTTATCCACCACATTCGTTCAACATATTCACCCAACACATGTTCAATTCACACTCCCAACCTTCTGTACTTTTACTCAACACGACAACAACAACATGTATACTTACACGTCGCTTTATATATATATATAGACAAAACACTTTTCCTTACATAATTATAACATGCCAAATTGCATGTATGAATCATTATACTTTCATGCTTTACAATCAGCCAACATACAATTCACGTCATCATCATCAATTCATGCAACATACTATTACATAGATACACACAGCACACAATATGCACATAACGATCCCGACACATATCCCATGGTGACCGGTTCAAAATTGTAGGGCGAGTTCGCGACTTTAGGACGTCTCCCAAGCCTTTGCATTAGCTCCTACAACCTTTACCCCGGGTTCATTTTAATTGACTCCCTATATTCATTGGATTTATTGGTTACAGGTTTCAGGATCGTCGCTCTGATACCATTTGTAACACCCCCATACTCCAAGTGCCTTACCAGGACCACTTAAGGCATGAAAATGCTACCATCTCGGTTACCCGAGGCAATGATTATCATAAGACAATAAAGAAACATATTTAAATAATAATTAACGTTTAAAGTGATTACATGCCAAAAACCCAAAACTGATAAAGAGATACAAGTTCTCCAAAACTATCTACTATCAAAGACTATAAAACTATCAAGCACAGCGGAAGACTTCTAAACTGCATCGTGGTGACTCCTCCCAGTTATCCCATACGCATCAGCTCATACCTGCTCAATAACTGCTCACCACCCCCGAATGGATCACCACAGTTTTTAAAACATTTAACGGGGTCAGTACTAATCACACAATTCAATATATCAACAATAAGATAAACAGACATGCAACAATCAGTCACACACACACACCCACACCAAACCCAACAATCTCAATCACCGATCCCACTGGACCCGACCACGCCGATGGGGGACCGCGGCCGTTCCCACCTAAGCCCCGCTCATCATACCGAGCGATAACCCCGTCCATTAATGTGCACATCCCCTCCCGTGGCGGGTTCCACGAAGGGCGAAACTAGGGCGTGAAGTCACTCCCGCAAGTGACCCCACTCGGTAGAACGCATCTCGAGAGCCATAGAAACCAATAACAAACACAATCACAATCACAATCACAATCACAATCACAATCATCGTATCACACAACTAACTACAGCACATCACCAATATCCCATTATGGGACTAATGCGAGTAGGAAATCCTACCGGAAAGCACAACACGCAGACGGTATCTACAAATTGTATCAAAACGGCTCCTCTACGAATTCTCCTCCTATCATACATAACACATAAAGACTACCAATTACTTACTACTCATAAAACCCCCAAACCCTAAATTAGGGTTTGACCAAACCTAGCAAAACATTATAAAAATTATGCTAGAAGCTTACCCTCGACGCAAGGAATCCAACGACACGAACTACGATACGAACCGACCGTCTGAACTCCGGGAATTGTCAAGAACGCGATTAGGAAGAAGACTAGTTGCTTTCTCTCTTAAACAGGTTTTAGGTTTTGTAAAAAGTGATTTAAAACAATTACGAATATGTTTAAATACCTTAATCGCGTAATTAACAAAACCCGAGAAAACTCCCCCGTAAAACCGGACACTCGATCGAGTACCCAAGGTACTCGATCGAGTACCCCCCTTACTCGATCGAGTACCCCAGCTACTCGATCGAGTACCCAACAGGTCAGAAACTATTTTATTTCGCAACTTGCCCATACTCGACAGAGTAAGGGCTACTCGATAGAGTACCCCAAGACATATAAATACGGAGTATTACAGTGGAACCCGCCACAGAAGGGATGTGCACATTAATGAACATGGGTTTATCGCTTGATGGAGATGAGCGGGGCTTAGGTGGGAACGGCTGCGGTCCCCCACTAGCGGTGTGGAGTATCTGTTGCGATGGGTACGCTGTAAGGGCTACACACTTTAGTGTGTAGTCAGTTGTGTGGAGTTTGGTGATGGAGACTGGAGATTGATGTGTTGATTGAGCTGTTTGGCATTTGTTTCATTATGGTTTGTATTGTGTAAATAGTACTGACCCCGTTTAAATGTTTTAAAAACTGTGGTGATCCATTCGGGGATGGTGAGTAGTTATTGAGCAGGTATGATATGACGCGTATGGGATAGCTGGGATGGGTCATCACGTGGCAGTTAGAAGTTTTCTGCTGTGTCAGACGATGTTTTGTAGTTTTGATAGTTTTATCAGTAGACCGTTTTGAGTACTTTGTATTTCAGTTTAACAGTTTTGGAGTTGACATGTAATCGCTTTAAACCGTATTTACTTTTAAGTATGTTTCTTTACTGTCTTATGATTATTATTGCCTCGGGTAACCGAGATGGTGACGTTCCCATACCTTAAGTGGTCCTGGTAAGGCACTTGGAGTTTGGGGGTGTACAAAGTGGTATCAGAGTGACGATCCTGAAACCTGTAACCAATGAACCTAATGAACATAGGGAGTCAAAATAAAATGAACCCGGGGTAGAAGTTGTAGGAGCTAATGTAAAGGCTTGGGAGACGTCCGAAAGTCGCGAACTCGTCCTACAATTTTGAATCGGTCACCATGGGATATGAGTCGGGATCGCTATGTGTTTATCTTGTGAATTGTGTATCTTTGTTGCAAAGTGTGGTATGAATCGGTGGATGTATGTATGTGGAGAATGGGGAATGTGTAGAGAAGGATGATAATGAGGTGGTTTTATACATTATTGATTGAAAGCATGATAGTTGTTTTACGATATGGCATTATAGAAATACGGAAAGAAATTTTGTTTGGTTTGAGTTATATATATATATATATATATATATATATATATATATATATATATATATATATATATATATATATATATATATATATATATATATATGTATGTTGTTGTTAGTAGTTGTTGTACGAGTATATATAGCTGAAAGTTTGAGAAAGGGCATGCGGGTAGTGTATGAGTGGGTGGTTTCGAGATTTTCTGGACAGTAGTCTGTTTTGGTGGCACTCGATCGAGTAGGTTGGGCACTCGATCGAGTGGGGTCAGCTCGATCGAGTGGGTGATAGACTCGATCGAGTACGTCTTAGAAAAGGCTTCTGGTCAGATTCTGTGTTTACTATTGTTCATATGTATATGTTGTATGAAGTGTGTAGTTGTAATGGATGAATTGGTTTGAAAAGATGAAGTAAGGAATTGCATGAGAATATGAAATTCATGTGGAGATCATGTTTATGTGATGGAAGTGGATTTTCTACTTTTACTATGTTAGTAACATGTGAATAGGGGATTTTATGTCGTATATTATGTTATTGTGGTATGTAAAGGTATAGAATAAAAGCATGTGGGTAAATCATGATTGACAAGTTAAATAATCTATGTGCATGATGAATATTGTTGCTTGGCTTTTGAAGATAGTAACATGTGATTAGGAATACTGGTTTTATGAGTATTGAGTTGTTTTTGTTTACCTTGTTGCGTCGTTTAAGTTGTTTGGAAGTAAAAATCAAGTAGTTGTGTTTTTCGATTATAGAGAGGTTGTCTTTAAACTGTTATAACTTGAGATGTATATATTATTTTGATGTGATTCCAATTGGAAGTGATATCTTATTCTTTTACGATTCTAACGATAGGTCACATGCCGAAAACGACTAAGAAATGAGTGAGTTATGACTGTTTTACGAAAATTGGACAGTGCTGAGAAATGCGTAGGGTACTCGGTCGCGTGGCCCTCACTCGATCGAGTCCACCTCTTGTTACTCGATCGAGTAGTCCTGGTAATTTGTTATACGTGTCTCTGACCTTCACCTACTCGATCGAGTAAGTCATTCACTCGATCGAGTGGCCTGTACTCGATCTAATGACCCCTGTTTTGGGTTATATGCTTATCTTTTGACTTCGTTGCCTATTATGTTTAATTCAAAGGTGTTCTTTTGCTTCCTTGTGCATTTCTTTACATGTGTGTCGGTCTTGATGTGTAAGTTACCCAATATTATGATGTAAGGAGTGGCACCTGTGGTGAGTATGAGTTCGGTGGGGAGGACATGAGTTATATGTGGTTGTGATAGGTAGTGGGAAAGAAAAGGAAGATTGGCAAGGCTTATTAACGCATGGAGCATGTTTTATGAGAAGAGATGAGTGATATGATTTTGTGTTAAGTAATGTAAAAGTAAGTAAATATGGGCAAGGGATGATGTGAGTCTAAGGAACGTGAGAATGAAAAGATTGAAAGGAAGGATGTGGATGGTGGCAACTTGAGATGTGTAAAGAATTATGGAGGGAGATGGTTAGGAATCGTGTGGGTTAAGAATATATGTAGTGAAAGGTCGTTTTAAAGGAATTGAGAAGAGTGGTATATAGTGAACTTAATGGAGATATGTCGCAAACGTGGATTTGCGGATAGTGAGTGACTTTGGGAATTTGTATTATCAAGAGGTGAAACTAATGTGTGATTTCCTTGGGCAAGTAACGTTATGAAATGAGTTTTGGGATTCTGAGAAAAAAAAAGGTTATTGTTGATCGATAAGTGTGAGTGATGGCATGATAAGAGAAGATCCATGGTGAGAAAGAGTGAGATGATACTGATATGAAATAATGGGATTTGAGTTTTGGAGCAATGCAAAGGTAACTGGATTACTAGTGTTGGGAAATGTGTCCTCAACAATAGTGCGATCACATGATTTAAATATCATTATTAAAAATCTCATTTTAATGAATACAATTGGGAAGTAATTTTGTTACTGTCAACTGGTCAACATATATCGGTAATGATTGGCTGACTAGAGTTTGACATTACTATCGTGTGACGGTGGTGATCAGTTGACCCCCTAGGTCATACCTAAAGGGCAATACTCTTAATTGATTATTTAATTAATCGTATAACGTTACGAGTTAATTAAATTACTTGAAAATTGACGGACGATTTTGGAAGTAAAATTTACGTATCAAATTGAAATGTGATTAAATGAGATACGGTTTGAGTAATTGAATTGTATCATTACTCGGATGAAATAATTGTTTAATGTAACAATTAAATTTGAATGAATTGTTATAAATACAAACTGTTGTGATTTATAAATTGGTAAAATTTTTGGTACAAGTAATTATGATATTACTAAGTCGATTTTTGTATGTGACGTATTTTTGATAATACGTTGATTTTTAATATGTTAAAAAATACATAACAAATTTATGTCACATATGACATGTGACATATTGACAATTGACAAAAATAATATGGAATCCATATTAACAAATGGACCGAAATTACAAGAAGAGGGTTAAGCTAATTAATTGTTTAATTAGTAGCTAAACATAATGATTGTTTTGCTTTAGTAGCCATGCATGCCTATGGTGCATTGTGAAGACAAATAAGCCCATGCATTGGCTCCTTTCCACCTCCTCTTGGCCGGATTTTTAGAGAAGAAAAATCACTTGATTTTTCCTCTTATATTTTAAATATACACTATAATGTTATGGGTGTATTTTTTCATTCACTTGTTCATCCAAAATTTAGAGTTTTAGAGAGACAAAATCCTCTCTTCTTCTTCCTCCCATAAAACCGAAAATATTAAGAGTACATAATATTTTTGGGTCTATTTTCTACTAAGATTAATATTATACTAGCTCAAATAATATTAATTAGATTAAGAGAAAGCCTTGGGTATAAAGCTTAGGGAGAGATCTTATATTTAGATCTTGTTCATCCATAAGGAAAGCTCAAGAACAAAAGAAAAGGAGATTTCTTTTGTGCCCAATAAAACCGAAACATCAATGTAAGGATGTGATTTCTCTTCTATTTATATTTTGTTTGCATGCATAAAATCCGTTTTATTTTATGACAAATTAATTAGACATATATGAGTATGTTAATATGTATATGAATCTACATATCCTTCAATCGGTATCATGAGCCACGGTTGTTTGCATGCAAATTGGTTAAAAGTTTTTCCGAGTTATATGAATAACAAATAAAACTTATAAAATTTGTGTTATTATGATATATCACGAAATTATTACATGCATGTTAATATTTCTGGTCCTAAAATGTTTTAGGATATTTTGGTTGATTTTTCGGATTTTTATTGTTCATAATTTACTATAATGGCATTTAAATGTGATTTTATGAGTAAAAATGTCATTTTTGGTCTAAAAATATCTATACTTCGAATTTTCACTTGGTTTTTTGATATGTTGTCACATATATTATTTTGAGATAACCTGTAAATTTTCATAATTTTTGGACTTGTTATGCTCGAAAAATGAATTTTTCATTATTAAATTCGGATTTAAGTAAAAAATAGGTTAATATGAGTTAAATTTCGAATATGGTCATAGCAAATTAATATGTTGTCACATGAAATTTTACAAGATGTGTGTAAAATAATTGGCTATAAAGAAGTCTTTTTGCATGATTTATGAATTTTTGAAGAAAAATAGCATAAATAGTGACATTATTAGTGGAAAATTAATAAAACATAATCTATGACTTAGGAAAAACGTCTAATGTTGCATTTTATTATATTTTTCAGATCTAAAATTGAAAAGTTAATGAAAATAATTTTTCCATGTTTTTATGATTATTTTATTAAAAATCGATAAACCGCAACATTGTTTTTCCGGAAAAATTTCGAAATTTTTAACCTAAGATTTTGAACATTATGAGTGTCATGGATTTTTCCAGAATGTTCATGAGTTTAAATTTCAAATTTTGAATTTATTTGGAATTTTTGTGATTTATTTGAAGTTTAATAGCTTATTTTTGTAATTTTTGGTCCATTTATGAACAATTTTGTAAATAAAAGTTAATTATGGTCAAATTATTAGTGAAGACTATATTTTGAGTCCTAAGAGGTTAGGGTAATTAACTTATGCATAAATATGAGTTTATGTATTTTTTGTGATTGTAAAATGTTGAAATCACGCAAATCCGTAAAAACCGAGTAATATACGATATTGGCTAATTAAAGGCGATTTAGCATAAAAATTGAGCATGTTCATACATATTATAATGCTGCATTTTTCTTTATGATTGTCATAATTTTAATTTATGTAATTTTGAATTATGTAATTTTACTTAGTATGGCCTTAGATTTTAATTGGTATTTCCCGAAATGTATGGGAATATCGATTCGGTTGTAATTTTTATTGTGATCTCGTATCACCGTTTTGTAATTTAATAGATTTATTTTATTTTAGTTACAAATGTATAATAGGAAATTATGTAATTTATTATGTAATTTTATTCATTCCGGAGTTCCCCAAGACGGATTTCTTCAAGAATGGCGATACATAAAGACGGTGTTACATCGAGATGCGTGCCACAACCGAAGTTCAAGGGACCAATGGAGTTGGTTTCCGAATATGTAATAGTTAAATAGTTTTTCTATTTTAGGAAAGGCCATACTAGGATTTATTTATCTTTATGCTTGCATTTTATTTTATGTCACATGCATCGCTAAATCGCCATAACTAAACATGCATTGTCTTATCGAGTTTATCGACCGTGTCAATTAGAATTATCGTAGTTCACCGCTTTAGTTCACTTAAAACGTGATAGATAATAAATTGACATGACCTCTCGCTAAAACAAATCAATTGAGACATAGCCTTACCAAATAGTAGAAACCATGAAAACCTATTTCGCGAGGGAGTGCACTCGGCCCTACCGGGTACAAACCTTGTTACGTAGGGGAAGTGGGTGATGAGTGTTAATCCACCGAGTTCATGTTAATGAGGGTTTCATCGGCCATACCGTGCCCAAGTTGATGTGGATTTGGATCATGGACACATTTATTCGAAATTTGGATTGAGCTCAACGGAAGTATTCGCGACCGTAGTTGCATGTGTTCCGGGCTATAGATAAATATTAGAGTAATTTTATCGACCAAGAGTTCTAAAAGTAGAATCGATTAAAGCGTTAATCCACCGAGTTATATTGATAAGGGTTTCATCGGCCATACCGTGCCTAAGTCGATATGAATTTGGGTCTTGGAATCATTTATCATAGTTGGGTAGAGGTCACTATGTAAATGCTATACTTGTTTACAAGTATTAATAAAACGATAAATGTTAAGTTTTCCATTATTCCGTTATCATATTGTTCTATTTCTTTACCACAATTCATATACGATATAATTTCGATTTTAATTCAAATCTCCATTAAAACATCGTAACTAAAGACAAATATAAATTTTCTTCTAAAACCTCATATTATCCATTGCAAGGATCTCTTGTAAAGAGTATAGATAAAAGTTATTCATTATCAAACAGGTTTTGATTCTTGACTAACACATCTACTTACAATGGATTGTTTTTCATATACTTAATTGAATTAAGTACCTTGAAGCGATAAATTGTTTTGGTAATTAGTTTTGTCAGAATTCGTAATTGACCAAAATAACGCAACCACTTCAATGAAAGTTTTAAGACTAAAACGATTGAATTGAAGAGTAATCTTTATAAAATTCACCTTTGCTTCTCTAAGTAAAGACTCATTGAAATGAGTGGGAGCATTCTCTTAAACCGTTAAGATGAGGACGAGGTTAAAGAAGAAAAATTAGAATGGAATTGATACAAGGTAATGTTAAAGGTAAAGTTGTTGAGAATAACGATACTAAACCTATCAATCCCGACCAATAAAGTTTCCATTGTCTTAAATGTTGGACACACGAAAGGAAACTACCCCAAATTATTGAAGAATCAACAAGTTAGTTGTGGGACATCTAATGGGACCTTCTTCGTTAAATGTTTATTTGATTAAACATAAATTTTGCTAGTATTACTTAGTCAATATTAGAAACCGGTGGTGGTTTTCATCATTATGTTTGATACATAGGATGATTAGAATATGACGACTAGCAACAATGAAATCAAGAGATAGAGTCATTGTGTACTAAATCTAGTTTTCGGGTTTGGAGTTGTACTTAATTGTGACTATTAAGTACATAAACTCTAAATAAGAATACAATTTGTTAAAGATACAAAAGAGGTTTCACTTTTGTGACCCTATACACCATGATTTGATGAATGGCTAGCCCATCATCAAGGTGATTATATTCTAAACCAAACTAGAATGATATATCAGGAAGATGATGCAAGACTCAAATTGGTAACCCAAGATTAAACCTTAAATTTTGGAATGATGAACGCAAAGAGTTATCGAGTACTCTTGAAACCATTAGATTGTTAATGGTATATGCGTATCTTGTATTCAAAGCAAGATGTCTCGTGCCTTTTGGTTGAAAAGGAGATCGAGGTTGTATATCATCGATCCAAAATAGGTTAATCATTTTCTTTTACCAACGATTTAAGTTGACGCTAATATGTTCACTTAAAAAGGTAAAAGGAGAAATCTTTGAAGAACTTCAAAGAGTTCAAGGAATCACGATTTAGTCGTGATGGGATTATCAAAGTGAAGACTTTGATATAAGCCAAAGGAAATGTGATATAGTATCACAAGTTAATATCTCTTAGCACGCATTATGGAATAATGTGTGATTAGATAAGAAATCAAACGCTATTCGATATGGTTTGGATTTCAATCAAGTTACTTTGAGTTACTTGATCCTTTTGGGGATTTTATCATTTTTGTCTAAATTATTTTTCCACTAAATCGAATCATATGAGATATGAAATGGTAAAAGTACCATGTTTGTAAGTTTTCACAAGAAACAAATGCTCTTTTTCCCTTTCTTTTCTCACGAGTACGACGGGTTTTGCGGCTCGTGAAGCTGTCTTTCTAAAATACAAGTTTATTTTAGAAGACAGAGTGGGAGAAATTATTCAAGAGCCACAAAGAATGCCACAGAGAATGTTATGTCGCAAGAAACTGGTCCTTCTTGGCTACATGAGACGTTTTGTGTAAAATATTGTTTCTTTAAAACCTAGGAGGTTAAATTCGTCACTTGTTAAATTCGTCACTTGTTTACTATTGTTCATATGTATATGTTGTATGAAGTGTGTAGTTGTAATGGATGAATTGGTTTGAAAAGATGAAGTAAGGAATTGCATGAGAATATGAAATTCATGTGGAGATCATGTTTATGTGATGGAAGTGGATTTTCTACTTTTACTATGTTAGTAACATGTGAATAGGGGATTTTATGTCGTATATTATGTTATTGTGGTATGTAAAGGTATAGAATAAAAGCATGTGGGTAAATCATGATTGACAAGTTAAATAATCTATGTGCATGATGAATATTGTTGCTTGGCTTTTGAAGATAGTAACATGTGATTAGGAATACTGGTTTTATGAGTATTGAGTTGTTTTTGTTTACCTTGTTGTCGTTTAAGTTGTTTGGAAGTAAAAATCAAGTAGTTGTGTTTTTCAAATATAGAGAGGTTGTCTTTAAACTGTTATAACTTGAGATGTATATATTATTTTGATGTGATTCCAATTGGAAGTGATATCTTATTCTTTTACGATTCTAACGATAGGTCACATGCCGAAAACGACTAAGAAATGAGTGAGTTATGACTGTTTTACGAAAATTGGACAGTGCTGAGAAATGCGTAGGGTACTCGGTCGCGTGGCCCTCACTCGATCGAGTCCACCTCTTGTTACTCGATCGAGTAGTCCTGGTAATTTGTTATACGTGTCTCTGACCTTCACCTACTCGATCGAGTAAGTCATTCACTCGATCGAGTGGCCTGTACTCGATCTAATGACCCCTGTTTTGGGTTATATGCTTATCTTTTGACTTCGTTGCCTATTATGTTTAATTCAAAGGTGTTCTTTTGCTTCCTTGTGCATTTCTTTACATGTGTGTCGGTCTTGATGTGTAAGTTACCCAATATTATGATGTAAGGAGTGGCACCTGTGGTGAGTATGAGTTCGGTGGGGAGGACATGAGTTATATGTGGTTGTGATAGGTAGTGGGAAAGAAAAGGAAGATTGGCAAGGCTTATTAACGCATGGAGCATGTTTTATGAGAAGAGATGAGTGATATGATTTTGTGTTAAGTAATGTAAAAGTAAGTAAATATGGGCAAGGGATGATGTGAGTCTAAGGAACGTGAGAATGAAAAGATTGAAAGGAAGGATGTGGATGGTGGCAACTTGAGATGTGTAAAGAATTATGGAGGGAGATGGTTAGGAATCGTGTGGGTTAAGAATATATGTAGTGAAAGGTCGTTTTAAAGGAATTGAGAAGAGTGGTATATAGTGAACTTAATGGAGATATGTCGCAACGTGGATTTGCAGATAGTGAGTGACTTTGGGAATTTGCATTATCAAGAGGTGAAACTAATGTGTGATTTCCTTGGGCAAGTAACGTTATGAAATGAGTTTTGGGATTCTGAGAAAAAAAAAGGTTATTGTTGATCGATAAGTGTGAGTGATGGCATGATAAGAGAAGATCCATGGTGAGAAAGAGTGAGATGATACTGATATGAAATAATGGGATTTGAGTTTTGGAGCAATGCAAAGGTAACTGGATTACTAGTGTTGGGAAATGTGTCCTCAACAATAGTGCGATCACATGATTTAAATATCATTATTAAAAATCTCATTTTAATGAATACAATTGGGAAGTAATTTTATTGTCAACTGGTCAACATATATCGGTAATGATTGGCTGACTAGAGTTTGACATTACTATCGTGTGACGGTGGTGATCAGTTGACCCCCTAGGTCATACCTAAAGGGCAATACTCTTAATTGATTATTTAATTAATCGTATAACGTTACGAGTTAATTAAATTATTTGAAAATTGACGGACGATTTTGGAAGTAAAATTTACGTATCAAATTGAAATGTGATTAAATGAGATACGGTTTGAGTAATTGAATTGTATCATTACTCGGATGAAATAATTGTTTAATGTAACAATTAAATTTGAATGAATTGTTATAAATACAAACTGTTGTGATTTATAAATTGGTAAAATTTTTGGTACAAGTAATTATGATATTACTAAGTCGATTTTTGTATGTGACGTATTTTTGATAATACGTTGATTTTTAATATGTTAAAAAATACATAACAAATTTATGTCACATATGACATGTGACATATTGACAATTGACAAAAATAATATGGAATCCATATTAACAAATGGACCGAAATTACAAGAAGAGGGTTAAGCTAATTAATTGTTTAATTAGTAGCTAAACATAATGATTGTTTTGCTTTAGTAGCCATGCATGCCTATGGTGCATTGTGAAGACAAATAAGCCCATGCATTGGCTCCTTTCCACCTCCTCTTGGCCGGATTTTTAGAGAAGAAAAATCACTTGATTTTTCCTCTTATATTTTAAATATACACTATAATGTTATGGGTGTATTTTTTCATTCACTTGTTCATCCAAAATTTAGAGTTTTAGAGAGACAAAATCCTCTCTTCTTCTTCCTCCCATAAAACCGAAAATATTAAGAGTACATAATATTTTTGGGTCTATTTTCTACTAAGATTAATATTATACAAGCTCAAATAATATTAATTAGATTAAGAGAAAGCCTTGGGTATAAAGCTTAGGGAGAGATCTTATATTTAGATCTTGTTCATCCATAAGGAAAGCTCAAGAACAAAAGAAAAGGAGATTTCTTTTGTGCCCAATAAAACCGAAACATCAATGTAAGGATGTGATTTCTCTTCTATTTATATTTTGTTTGCATGCATAAAATCCGTTTTATTTTATGACAAATTAATTAGACATATATGAGTATGTTAATATGTATATGAATCTACATTTCCTTCAACTAGAAGGTTAGGTACAAGGAGTAAGAAGATGAATTGTTAATTGATTTTGTCGAGTGTAAAAAGAAAAGAATAAGGGGAGTAAACTAGGAGAATGTTCACCGGAGTTATGTGATATAAAAGTAAGGAATCGTCGAGATGTGTGATATTATCATGAGGATGTTAGTTAATGGTTATATAGGAGTTTCAGGACAACATGATTAATCATGAGTTTCGAGGAATTAAGGGAGTAAGAAGTTGGTGGAGTATTTGCACGATACGAGATATTTGGTGGAGAGTTGGATGACAATACAATTAAGATAGTGATACGTGCATTTTATATAGTCTTTTTATGCCTCTTTATGCACGTATTTCTATGCTATTCTCGTAGTTTTATGCTACGAAATGCCCCGAATATCCTACTTTGGTTTGTTTTGCTTTATTTGCAGGAATGGACCCGAAAGTGGCAGAATCAAGCCTTTAATCGTCCGTTTTGCATGGATTTGGAGGATGAGTAGATTTGGAGCGGAAATACTGCTATTACGGGATATGTGAAGTCATTTCGGAAGCTAAATAAACAAGTCGAGGCTGAAATTAACGAAATAAGTACCTGGCTGAGTCAAATATCACTCAATCGGAAGCTTTTGTGGTCGATCGAGCACTTTTGAAGAGAATAAGACCTCGATCGAGTATTATATTTACTCGATCGAAATGTTTTTTTTAGGGTTTCCTCGATCGAGTGGTTTATCTACTTGATCGAGATGTTTTTGTTGGTTTTTGTTCAATCGAGCAGTTTCAAATGGCTCGATCGAGTGATTTGCTTTAACACACGGGTTAGCTAGTCCGTGATTAGGTTTAAGTTTGTAAAATCCCGCTTCCCTATATAAAAGAAGTCGGGATTAGGTCATAATCACCTTGCACGCTGTTCCTTGACGACTCTTTCACACTTCATGCTTTTCTTTCTCTCCTTTCACTGTTAAACATCTCTTTTCTATGTTCTTTCCCGGATCTTATTCTGTAATTTTCTCTTCCCCTTTATTCTCTTTATTTAATGTTTATTACTTTCTTATCTTTTCTTCTTGCTTTACTTTTACCTATGTCTAGCTAATTTCCCTGCTAGGATTTAGGGGAGTCGATGATTATTGTTAGTTGCTAATTAGGTTTATAGATCGTTCGTTGTTGTTAAGTCTATGTTGTTAATCACTGCCTTAAACTGTATCTAGCTATTTGAATCGATTCACTTAGCTTACTTAATTTTGGTAAACCTTAACCTAAACTGGATGGTTAAGGGGTGAAACCCGCAGTGAACAATAGGATGCTTTAGTGAGGGCGGAAGCTAAGCTAATAGTATCTTAGGGCGAATTGAGACCGGAAGGAGATATTCGTTGCCCCTTAGACCGACACATCGACTGATCTGTGACCTTAGCTACAATTAACTGACATTCATTGATGAACCGATAATCCTAGTTTTCCTTTCTCTCTTATTAATTCCTCTTAACCTTTTCTCTTGCCTTAATCTCATTAGTTTAGTTAAATCAATTAAAACCCCCATCATGTGACCATAGACAGACCGAATTGATGAGTAGATAGTGACCGCCTCCCTGTGGAGATTGACCCTACTTACCGTTGACTTCTGTTAGTAGTAGCTAGGTATTTATTTTTGGTACCTGACGACGGTATCAAATTTTGGCGCCGTTGCCGGGGAGGCAACTATTTATTTGCTTGTTTTTTCTGTTTGTCTTTAGCCTCGAGGAATTTATTCCTCGAGGTTGTTCTTATCTTTTTCTTTAGTGTTGTTTTGATAGGTCTCACAGGTCCTACCTAGACAGTTCTAGGTAAAAGGTCGTCAAAGGGAAGGCTTGAGTACCTTTGACCTTCCACCTATGTTCCATTCTATGGCGCAACAGGTGGTTTACTGTGGGAGATGTGGTGCTGCTGGGCACAATGCAGCTGTTTGCTTAGCGGGAAACGACGAGGTCTATGCGTTCAAGCAGCATAGATAAGCTAGTCAACCTTTTGCAATTGCGCCGCCACATCCACCTTATCAACGTGGCTATCAAAAGCCTTAATTTGTCTGGCCACCGCAACAACAAGCTCCTCCTCGTGATAAGTAGAAACAAGAGATTGCTGAGCTGAAATCTTTGGTGAAGTGTGGACATGGCCCACCTGCGTATGCCCAGCCGACCTGTGGACAATGGCAGCGGTCTTTTTGAAAGCCACGCTCGGCGGCGTAAAATTGCCTTCGACCGGATCGTTTTTAGATCGGTCGATTTCGTCTTTGTAAGGGTCTCGAAACGATTAGAGATGTTCGGAGTCGCCACCAAGAATTTGTGGGATGCCTGGAACCCGTTCGAAATCCACTTTATACCTCGGTCAAATATAAGCACAAAGCAGCGTTTGACATAGGCACTAAAGATAAGGAAATCGTCCCTCTTTAGCATCCTATCTCTAGAATGACTCTCGTACGCCCTGGATAAGGTCATCCACTATCCAAAGGTTCTGAGTAAGAGGTGAAGGTACGTATTGGGAAGCCCTTTAATCAGACACCCAATCCCGCCCGCATTAGCGACCTCTACTGATCGATCTTGGTTGATTGAAAGCAAAAGTTGATAAAACGGTTTAAATGCATGAATGCACATCCAATAATTTAAACCTAACATGTGACAGCTTTCTAAGTCGGTTGATTTAATCCAAGTATCAAGTATAAGATGTCGAGTTGGATTAATGATTGATTTGCATGCAAGACGGAAATTAAACATCCATTTACCGTATTAGGTTTAGGGTGCATAACATGATCCATTTGTCTTAGTAAGGCATTTTGCAAATATGGTTTTGAATAGTCATCTGATCTATCCTATATCCGGGCTAACCAGAGTCGGGATCGTCCTAGACTAATAATGGAAGGAAACAGGCCCATGCCAGGTGGCTATATGAGGCGCGAGCCACCGGCGATACAAAGGGGCCTCCCTCCGGTTTTGAAAATGAGAAATGGAGGGCTGTTTAGGCGTGGGTTAGTCCACGGTTTATGTCTTTGTGTTCGACCTTTTTAAAAATGTTATAAAACGTGTTTAGAAATGGGCATTTGAACCCGGTTTGGTTTGAAGGGGTCGTTTAGACCGCATTTGTTGATTTGAAGAACTAGACTCGAATAATCATCATTATTTGGATAATATTCGGTGTCGGGTTCGATTTGACAAACTTGATATGAATAGTTTTGAAAGTAATTATGGACTAATTGTTTTAAGTCCATTTGAATATTATTAGTCGATACTCATCATCGTACCCGGGTTAAAATCCGGCATGGTATGTAGAACCAAGGATGACTTTGTGTTGGGGACTAATATGCTTGTTTGAAAATGCAAAGAAATGAAATAAAAGGTTTTAAAATACCTTTTAAATGTCATTAACCAAATATTATCACCGAAACACGTTTCTAACCGTCATGGTATGAGGAACCAAGGGTGAAAAATGTTTTATGGTTAAAATAAATGAAATAAAATAAAGAGGGTTCGAAAGTATTTGGAATGGTGAAAACCGATTACAAATATGAAAATGAATTAAAGGGAAATGGCGAGAACAAACACGGTTGATCTCTGGTCTGAACACCCCATTTAGGCGCGGGTAAGTTGGCGACCTAAGGGGCTTCTGCCTCAGACCAAAAATCAGTTTTGGCTCGTTTATTCCATGTTTTGGTTCATGTTATGCACGTTTTAGCATGTTATAGTCATGAAACAAATGAAAACATAATAAAAGAGGATTTTTACACCCTCATACTTACATGTTTGGTTATGGCGAGTGACCGACGTAAGTGTAACAACTCGTTTGATCGGAAAAGACTCGATTTAAAACCGTTTTGGTAAGTAAAAAGAGTGTTTTGATGTTTGTGATGGTGTAGTTGTCGAAGTGGTCGGTCAAGGGATTTAATGTACGATGACGGTACCAAACAATGTGTAAGGCTCGTGTTTACGATCGGTAGGTCGTAAATACGCATCGGGTTGTGACTTAAGAAGTCGAGTCGAGAATTTTCAGGGAGAAAAGAGGGGGCGGACACTCGCGTAGCTCTCAAATGGGTGGCATTTGAGGTGTATTTATAGGGAAATGAGTGGTTGTGTGAGTTTTGAGCGACGTGGCCACTCAAAGAGGCGCGAGCCACGTCGCGGTTCTACGAGTTGTGTTGTCACTTTCACAACAAACACAATCATGAGTTGTTCTATCCTAGGTTTTGTAGTCACATGTTTGGTACTTGACCAACATGAATTCGGGAAAACTTAAGGTAGAAGATTTGAAATGTTTTGTTTTTGGTGGTTGACTCGGTTTGACTCGTTGTTGGAGTCGGGATTTGAATTTTTGAGTCGGTTTTTGGTCCGGTGTCGGTTTTGACTCTAGTTAGTTTCATTGCGACCCCGTCGTCGTGCATTAAACACTCCATGTATTTTTGAAATGTTTTGAAATTTTTTATATTCGAAATCGTTTTAAGTTTTCCGACGTAAAGTTGTCCACAAACTGTCGATCAAACGCCGCGATTCTAAAACATGTTGTAGTCCGATAATCATCGGGTGTTTGTTGGAGTCTCAGCAGATACTGGGTATCTACAGAGCCCCCACTTTGACTGAGGCTTGGACAGGGCGAAAGTCAAAGTAGAGCCCCCAGGTCAATCAAAGATTACAACCTGGAGACCCAAGCGACGTCGAGGCGGCTCGAAAGGATTCAGGCCAAGGACCTGCCGTCGGGAAGGGCGACGCCACGGCGACTCGAGGGTACAAGCCAAGGACCTGTCATCGGGAACTGTTTAGAGTCTGACGACTGTCCGTGCGGGTCGTTTTAAAGTCCATTAGACTACGAACAAATGATCGCCAGCCATAGGAAGGAGTCATACCTGAGGCATCTTTGGGTATGTCCTCGCTTGTTTGCGGACAAAGGCTCGCCAGCCATTGTAAGGAAATGTACCCAAGGCGTCTTCGGGATGTGTCCTTGAGTATTTGCGGACAAAGGTTCGCCAGCCGATGGTAAGGAAATGTACCCGAGGCATCTTCGGGATCTATCCTTGGATGTTTGCGGACAGAGGCTCGCCAGTCATAGGTAAGGAAATATACCCGAGGCATCTTCGGGATCTGTCCTTGAAAGGTTGCGGACAAAGGCTCGCCAGCCATTGTAAGGAAATGTAGCCGAGGCATCTTCGGGATGTGTCCTTGGATGGTTGCGGACAAAGGCTCGCCAGCTGTGATAAGGAAATGTACCCGAGGCATCTTCGGGATCTGTCCTTGGAAGGTTGCGGACAAAGGCTCGCCAGCCAATGGTAAGGAAATGTACCCGAGGCATCTTCGGGATCTGTCCTTGAAGGGTTGCGGACAAAGGCTCGCCAGCCATGATAAGGAAATGTACCCGAGGCATCTTCGGGATGTGTCCTTGGATGGTTGCGGACAAAGGCTCGCCAGCTGTAATAAGGAAACGTACCCGAGGCATCTTCGGGATCTGTGCTTGGAAGGTTGCGGACAAAGGCTCGCCAGCCACTGGTAAGGAAATGTACCCGAGGCATCTTCGGGATCTGTCCTTGAAGGGTTGCGGACAAAGGCTCGCCAGCCATTGTAAGGAAATGTACCCGAGGCTTCTTCAGGATGTGTCCTTGGATGGTTGCGGACAAAGGCTCGCCAGCTATGATAAGGAAATGTACCCGAGGCATCTTCGGGATCTGTCCTTGGAAGGTTACGGACAAAGGCTCGCCAGCCGTGGGGCAGTCGGTTAATGGACCATGGGAATAGCCGCGTCGAATTGGCTTTGTTTTGAAAGTAGCGAACTCATGATGCCGTCGTGGAAATAGCGAATTTGCATTTTCACTATCACTGTTTTTTGAAATGAGCGGGTTCCGCGGGGAAGCTCCCTGCTGGTATTTGAAGGAATAGTGAATTTGGAATTTTCACTATTAATTGACGTGACGGTTTATGTGCAGCCGTTGACATTTGATGGAAATAGCGAATTGGGAATCTTCACTATTAATTGAAGTGACGGTTTATGTGCCGCCGTTGACATTTGAAAGAAATAATGAATTTGGAATCTTCACTATTGATTGAAATGACGGTTTATGTGCCGCCTATGACATTTGAAAGAAATAGTTAATTTTGAATCTTCACTATTGATTGAAATGACGGTTTTAATTGCCGTTGCTTGAAAATTTGAAGAAATAGCGAATTTTGAATTTTCACTATTATTTTTAAAATTTTTGAAGGAAAATAGTGAATTTCGATTTCACCATTGTTTCTGAAATTGGCGGTTTTGATCGCCGTTTGCTTGTAATTTTTGAAAATAGCGAATTTAAATTTTCACTATTTTTTGTCTTTGAGGAAATGACGATTTTCAATATCGTCAATGAAAATCTGATTTTTTTTATGTGGAAATTGGGCCAAAGCCCAAAATTCGCTGAAAGAGTAAGGGACGCCTGATTGAGGCGCGAGCCACCTGGCGAACCAAAGGGGCTTCCCTTTTTTACGTAAAAAGACGCAAGGTTGGATCGCATCCCATTCACCATTTCGTCTTCTTCATTTTTCGACAAAAACAAGCCAAAATCGCCATTGTTGGTCCTTCTAGCTCGCTTGAATTCGTGCCATTATCAACAATGTCATCTCAAGGTATGTATATCCTCTTGAACCCATTTAAATTTGTTGATCTTTAGCTTGATTGAATTAGGGCGGAATTTTACCCTAGAAAAATCGAATTTGGCGTTTTTGATTGAGCCCATTTCGAGTGAAATTGATGCTTGCATTAGGTTAGAAACCTGTTTAGGAGTATAGGGGTGCTTTTAGTTTGCATTTTGGTCCCCGTTTCCGCTCCCCATGCTCGAAAAAACGTGAGTGAGGTGAGAAACCGTCTCATTTCGCAACGCCAAGTTTATTTGCTTGGGTAGTGGGTCCCACTAGGTTGCATTGTAGTTGGGAAAACCCGTATTTGCCATTTATGGACCTTCGTTGGGTATTGTGGGCAAGATTGGATTTTTGCCTTTTGTGAAAGTCTTATGTCCGACAAAATAAGCGCATGTTTGGGCTTGAATTGAGTCAGTTTGCCTTGAAATGGACCTTATTGGTAGTTTAGGTCGCTTTGAGGTGTGATAAAATCACGTTTGCCTTTTTGCGGTCGTTTTTGAATTTTTGACCGGTTTGGGCTCAAATTAGCGTATGAATTGCCTTTTTAAACCGTAGAAAAATCCCCATTGTATCAGGAATGTATTTTGGGTTGTTGGCGGACCTTCTAGGGGTCTCGAAATGCCGTTTTTGTGGTTTTGACTCGTCTTTTGCTTGAAAAGATGGGCGAGTCGTTCGGTTTTTTGTTTTTTTGAATTGTTTTGTTTGGTTGGATTTTGGGCGGGATTGCCCTTGTTTTGTATTGCAGGTTGTGTTTTTTGGATTTATCCATTTCATGCCGTCGTAATCCCGAAATTTCGGCTGACGTTTTTTGTTTGTAGGAGAGTGTTCGGGACAGACCGGGTCCGTTGCTGCGACTCTAGAGGAGTTATTTAGGGCGGGGCCGGTTAGCACTCCGGCTAGTACACCCGCCGTGGTTGTGGAGGACGTTACTGAGGAGGAGAGACCTCCTGAGGAGACTGTTGGGGCCACAGGGGCCATCGAGGAGCGTGAGGTGCCCGTTGTTGGGGCTACTGTCACTGGGAGAGCTCAGACTGGCTCTGAGGCTGGTATCTCCGGTAGGAGGATTTCTACGAGGGAGCGTCGTCCCCGGTCGACCAGACGGTCGTTGCAGAACGTCACCAGGGTCGTTGAGATGGGCCCTGCCCACCACGTTGAGTCCTGCGGCCATAAGAGGCGGAGAGCGGAGACAGTTGAGGATGACGTCAGCATCGCGAGTTGGAGAGCCAGAGGAGCTACAGCCCCGCGGGGGTTGCTTTTACGGGCGGCGCCTGCCTGGGCCGAGGGTTTTGACGGCAGCCAGTTGTTACATCGAGTGGACAGACACCTCTCCTACCGTGCTCACGAGGGCTTGGTGAGTCGTGTTCCTCGATTGAATTTTATCACCTTTGAAGTGTCGGGCCTGAATAGGCATTCTGACGTTGTTTGTTTTTGATTTCAGGAGATTGGCACCATGAGGACTTTCTCGGGCTTCTCTACCTGCTTGGATTTCTACGACGTTCTCCGAGCCGGGACGAGGGCGTTGATAGAGAGGTCGGCTTTTGGTCTGCTGGTGGCAGCCTGGCGGGATATTCACAGGTCTTCGATTAGGGAGAACCTGTGTCTGATCCTCTCCATGTTGGATCGGTACTGGGATACGACGTCGTCGTTCCACATGGAGTTTGGGGAGGTCGGCGTGACTTTAGAGGACTTTGCCATGGTATCCGGCCTTCCCTGTGGCGAGCTGCCCATTGAGTTTACCGAGACGCCGGAGAGAGTGTCCTCTCGTGCGGTTACTGCTTTGATCGGTACTGCTTTGCCGGAGCCTTCCGACGTCACTCTGTACTTGATCGCGAGTTCGTACCTGAAGGACCACTTCACTGGGAGGGTGGCCGGTGTTACTCCGGCCCTGTTAGACAGTCCGGAGGCAGAGGTTGAGGCCGACACGAAGGAGGCGCGGCTGTGGTTGTGGTACTTCTTGGGTGCCACGTACTTTGGTGACAAGGGTGAGCGCTTGTCGACCAAGGTGCTTCCTCTCCTCACCGATCTTGACGGTTTGGTTCGGTTTGAGTGGGTTACGCCGGCTTTGGCGAGTTTCACCCGGTACTTGCACGCGGCGGTGCGTCCGGAGACAGTGGGAGCGGGTAGTGCTCCAGCTTTGGTTGGTCCCGGCCTCATCTTTGAGGTACGAGTATTTTGTGGTAGTTTTTTTTTTTTATTTTGATTTTGATTTTGGCAATTTTCGAGAAATTGGCTGATTTGTGTTTGCTGTGTTTGATTACAGGCTTGGTTGTATGCTTACTTCACTCCTCTGCGTCCGGGGACCACGGACGGTGTTCCGTCGACTTACCCTGCTGTGAGGGGTTGGACGGTGGCTCGGAAGAAGTCGATTAAGTCGACTTACGAGGACTGTAGGCGTCACGTGAACAAGCTTCGGGTTGCTGATGTAAGTCTTTGTTCTCTCCTCCTTCTCCTTTATAGAAATAGATAGAGATAGGATGATTAGGTAGCTCATGAAGCCCCCAGTTAGCTGAGTAGCTTTGTTTTGAATGTAGTTTGTTGGGTGGCTTTGGGAGCACTACACGGATGTACCGGCTGCCATCCGGGAGCGTTTGCGGCCTCGCAGATCTCTGCGTTTGTACTTGGAGACGGCGATTGAGCCGGTATGGTACTTGGGCGTGCGTCTAGTTCGTCGGTGCTTCACCGAGACTTTCGTCGTGCCGGTTGACCCGCCTAGGGTGTTGTTCCAGGAGTCGACCCCTAATGAGGTTGAGGAGCACCTTCACGGTCAGGGAGGTGAGGAGCTGTTGCTGCGGGACGTCGACTACGACACCTTCCGGTTGTCGAGGCTTGCTTGGTACCCGATCGGGGTATGTTTTCCTCGACTCTTTTGTTTTCATTGCCTCTCCTGATAGAGGGGTTGTCATCTTTGATGTGGATCCAAATGGTAGGGAGTCGACCTGCTGATGAGGACCCAGCCCCCAGCTTTCCCGACGGAGACAACTTTTCAGGGGCCGGGTGGCGAAGAGCTTCAGTTGCGCTTACCGGAGCCCGCGACGGCCAAGGTGACCGATGCTGGCATGGAGTGGAGGTTGACCGTTCGGAGGGTGAGTTCCTGACTTGAACACTTTCCTCCATTACACTTTGCCTTGCATTGTATGTAAGGACATTTTTGATTTGTAGGTGACCACTGTTAGTCACCAGGACTTGTGGCGGATGGCTAACCACTGGAGGGCGCTTGCTGGTGACCTGGCTGCGAGGGAGGCTCGGCTTTCTCAGGTACTTTTATGTACTGTTTTTGTGTGTTTTGTGTTGTATTTCGTGTTTTTAGATCTTAAGGATCTGTTATTGTGTTTTGTAGGGCACTGCGGATCCGACGAGCTTGCTCGGTCCTTGAGTTGGAGGCGGCCAGTCGACGATCGAGGGCCGGAGCCGGGATCATCCGTCGGGACCAGGACTTGAGGCGTCGTGAGGACGAGTTGTGTTGTGGAGCCGAGACGCGGAGATTGCCTCTCTCAGGGCTCAGTTGGCTGCGGCGGAGGAGCTCCGCGTCGTGATGGAGCAGGAGACGCTGGAGAGTTCTCCGGAGAGGGAGTCTGACCAGGTGGTGGTGTCTGCGTTGGCGGCGACTCCTAGTGAGACGAGGACTGGTCCGGCGGGAGACGTTGAGTAGTTGTTGTAGTTTGTCCGTGTCTTGGACTCTTGTCTGTACATATTTACATTTTGCGTGAGGCGGTTTGTATATATGTGTTTTTGGATTGTAGCTCATTTTGTGAATTTTGGCTTTTTGTGTTGTGTTTCGGAGGAGCGCTGTCGGCTGTCGATTCCCCTTTTGCTTTGCACTAGTTCCTGCATTGTTAGTGTAGAAAACAAGCAACAGATAGCTCATACGCATAAACGTAAACACGTAAAAGCAATTGATTGAAAACACGTAAAGCATTTGGTCAAAAATTAACCAAGATGACTTGAAGTTAAAATTGAAATTTTGAAAATTCCGTGACAAGTCGTCACGTTTGGAATTCAAAAAGGAGTTGATTTGAAAATTTGAGCAATTAACTCGTGTCGTGAATTAAATTGCGTCGAAATTATTGAAATTGACTCGGAAAATTCAAACTCAAACCGTCAGGAAAGAATTCTAGGAGAGGATTTTTGCGAGTATATTTGATTTTTGATTTTTGAGGTCAAGACTCGAATTTGTGAGTGCTTGAATTTGAGGAAAATTGACGTCGTGTTATAAATTCCTGATTTTGATTTTTGATGGAAAATTGCGAAAAAGCAAAAAAATTTAGGGATTTCTTTCGGGATTTCGACTGACATGGAAACGATCCGTCGCGGATTGGGGCGACTAGCCCTTCCCCCATTAAAAAAATAAAGAAAGAAAAATCCGTATGTTTAAAGCTGCGTCATGGAAACCGTGTCGGATTTCGTAAAACGCGAAAACAAGGAAATGTGAGTGTGAGGAAACAAAAAATGTCCTTGGATCATCCCGAAGAGGCACGAGCTTCATGGCGGGAGGTTTGAGGTGTCAGGAGAAAGCACAAGTTGAAAGAGACAAGTCAACAGCGGGAATCCTGGGGAAGGCCTAAAGAGGCGCGAGCGGCCTGGCGATGGAAGTCGGCTCTCCTGAAAAATGCGCTGATCATTTTGTATAAATAGGGACGTTTGCGCTTCATTGTTTCATCATCCGAAACACAAAAACATCTCTATAAAACCTCTTCTTCTTCTTCCACAAAAATATTTCATGGATGCTTTTGAGAACGCATTGCGACAATGGTGCCGGGATTTGTCGCCTCCCGAAAAGTATCAACTCGTTTGCATGGGAGTTGGACAATTGTTAGTGCCCCGTCAAGTCAAGGTGCAACCTTCATTTCTTGAAGCATGTTCTCGGTTTTGGGATTCGAAACACCATGTTTTCGTTTTCCCGAAAGGTGAGCTTTGTCCTCTTGCCGAAGAAGTTGGAGCCATTGGTGGGTGGCCGAGTTGTGTTCTGGTGCTTCCTCTGACTCGGTTGTGCTACAAGGAGAAATTCCGTTCTATGTTGGGCTTATCAACAAGCCAAATCAACTTTCTTCTTGCTCCATATGGTGTGGATATGTTGGCTCTTATCAACATCTTTTCAAACCGATTGGATGCTAATGTCTCGGAGGTGGCTAGGAGAAGGGCTCTTGCATTTTGCCTTGTCCATGTGTACCTCTTTGTTGATGTCTTGAAGAAGGAGGGGCCAAGATGCCATGATAGCATCACCCTTATTCATGTGATTGAGCAAATGGAGCATGGTAGAGATCCATCATGGTTGGTGCTTGGAGAGATTATCCAACCTTTGGACAAGGAAGGCTCTTGTGGAGAAGCTCCCTCTTTCGGATCCCCAAGGATCCTCCAAGTGTGGCTATTGGAGAGGCTAAGGTATGTAGAGCCTCCGGTTGATTCTTCTTCTTATTCCTTCCGCCACCTTACCATGAGGAAGAAGTTGTACCCGGATAGTTTCGCTTCCACCGAGGCCTATTGGGCCGCAAGATTGGCGGAGGAAGGTGGTCCTCATATCCGTTGGGTGATGCCGTGGTGGCACTTGAGGTCCTTCACGGGGTTGCCTGCTTCGGGTGCTAGTCCTCGTTCTTTGATGGTGGTGGGTTTGAAGGTTGTTTCCTTCATTTATCCCGAAAGGCTCATGAGGCAAATGGGGCGTCAACAAAAGGTGCCCGCTCAAGATACTCTTGTCCAAGAGAATATTTTCCGGAACTCCGAGCTTGTGGAGTTCTTCGAAAGGTGGTGGGCCGCTCGGTCGCTTTGGGAGGTGCCAAACCCCGCTGCCACGACATGGGTGACTCCCGCTTATGTCAAGTGGTCACGTGCTTCATCCTTGGAAGAGAGGTCCAAATTCCGTAAGGACGAGGTTGTCGACTTGAAGTATCGAGAGGTTGGCAAGGCCAACCGTGCCTTCTTTGAGGAGTATGTTGATGGAGCTACCCCCGATGTGATGAGACCACCGAAGAGGAGGAGTTCCGGCCCCAAGAATATGGTGGGCCGTGCATTGGCTCGTCTTGGGTCGAATATGGGGTCTTGTGCTCGACCGGAGGCCGTCGCCGTCTTAGATCTGTTGAGGATCCGTTCTGAGGAGGAAATCCATGCTAGGCGGGCCAACAAGAAGAACAAGGGGAAGATGTACCCTGAAGGAAAAGGCAAGGGTAGAATGGAAGAGTGAAGACCTACATTACCCACTTTATTATTATGTTGTATTATTGTTATGAGTTTTTATTATGTTGTACTAGCTAGTTATTGTGTGTTTTTTGCTAGTTTTATTATGTGAGGTGTTTTAGTTGACACCTTAGCTTTGGCAAGTTGTAGACTCGTCGAGCTTTATTTGTTGAAATTGTAATCCCTCCCATTATTAATTAAATAAGAGGATTGCTCGTGTCGAATATTGTGAATGCTTGTTTCTTCCATCCATTTGGTGAAGGCAATTCAAATTGAATCGTCCTAAACAATTGCACTTGGGAAAGTGGTATTTTGTGGAAAGAGAGAAAGGCTTATTTTTTTATTTTTGTGGGAAAGGGAATGGTTTTCCTTTTCTGTCTTTTTTTTTATAGGGATTTTTGTATGTGGGGATGGTTGTTTTCGATTGCGGGGATGGTTGTATCCTTCTTGTGTAAGAAAGGACTGCCTACGTATTCACCTGGAGGGGTGAAATCAAACCATGATCGTAGTTCGAAATGTTTTGTAGATTTGAATTGGGTTTTGTGGTTGTATCCCTCAGGCATAAGAGGGACTGCCTACGTATCCACCTGAAGAGGTGAAATCAAACCATGCTCGTAGTTCAGGGGGTTTGTTTTAATGAAAATGGATGTTGCCTTTGACGGATCAAAGGACATTTGAAACGGGCAAGGTGCCGCAGCTTAGACTCGATAAAACATGCAATTTCAAATCAGAACACGATGAGGAACTTGACTTGAAAAGGGTTGAGGTCGTTGCTAGTTGTAAAACTAGGCTAGGTCGTTGGTTTCTATGGTTCAAGGGTAGTATTTCTTGAGTTGGTCTAGGTTGGTTGGGTTTGTAAAGTCCTCCCCATCTAGGTCACTCAGTCTCACTGCGCCCCCCGAAAGTATTTTCTTGACCAGGTATGGCCCGGCCCAGTTAGGTTTGAAGTTTCCCCTCGGATCGACGGGTAATGGTGCTCGAACTGACTTGAGGACCAAGTCGCCCTCCTGGATGTTTATGGGTTTAACCTTCTTGTTGAATACCCGTTGTATACGTCGTTGGTATAGCTGGACGTTGTGCAAGGCGTTGAGTCACCGATCGTCTAGAAGAGTGAGTTGTTCGTACCTTCGACGGGTCCATTACGCCTCAGGGACTTGACTCTCCAGTAGGATGCGTAGAGATGGGACCTCTAAATCTACCGGTTGAACCGCCTCCATACCGTATGCTAGGTAGAAGGGTGTGGCGCCTATCGGTGTTCGAATGGAGGTTCGGTATCCCCAGAGTGAGAATGGGAGTTTGCTCGGCCAATCGCGGTAGTTGTCTTGCATTTTCTTGATAATGGTGACAAGAGTTTTGTTCGCTGCCTCCACCGCTCCGTTGGTTTGGGGATGGTAGGGGGATGATCGATGTCGTTTGATCTTGTATTTGTCCGTCAAATCTTGAGTTTTCGCCCGGAAATGAGAGCCTTGATCGCTGATGATTTCATAGGGTACCCCATACCGGCAGATGATGTTGTTTTGAATGAACTTGGCCACTTGTTTGGCGGTCAAGACTGCGTATGACTGTGCTTTCACCCATTTGGTGAATTAGTTGATGGCGACGAGGACGAAGCAATGCCCCTTGGTGCCTATCGGGTTGACTTTCCCGATGATGTCGATGCCCCAGGTTGAGAAAGGCCAGGGTGATGTCATGGTGTACAAAAGGGATGGTGGTATGTGTTGTATGTTGGCGAAGATTTGACAATTGTGGCAATGCTTGACGTAGTTACGGCAATCGGCTTCCATGGTGGTCCAGTAGTAACCTAGCCGTAAGATTTTTCGAGTAAGCATCATTGCGCTCATGTGAGGGCCACATTCTCCGTCATGAACCTCTCCCATTACTTTTTTGGCTTTGTGATGGTCAATGCAAAGGAGGAGAATTCCTTGGGGTGTTCTTTTGTATAGTTGGTTTTGGTTTATCACGAATTATGATGCAAGTAAGCGGATGGCTCTTTGTCCTCTTTGATCAGAGTTGGGAGGGAATTCGTTTTTGGTTTTGTAATTGAGGATGGCTTGGAACCAAGGTTCATCATGGCTTTCCTCGTCGTTGATAATGGCACAAATGTGAGCGGGCTCGCTCCTTCTCTCGACACATAGGGGCATTGATGTCATGTCGTCAGGTATGTTGACGAGCGCGGCGAGTTTTGCTAAGGCATCGAAATTGATTTTCCTCTCGTGGTAGATGGAAGTAGTCGACTTCGTCGAAAATTCGCCTCTTGATTGATCTTTGCTCGGTAGGGAGCTAAGGCTTGTCGGATCGGATTTTCCATGATCCGGACACCGATTGATGATGAGCGAGGAATCGTCGTGGACCCTCAGTCTCTTGATGCCAAGTGTGATGGCTGCCTGTAGGCCGATGAGGCATGCTTCATATTCAGCGGCATTGTTGGTGATGGCAAAGTCTAGCTTGACCGAGATCGGAACATGTTCTCCCTCCGGTGATATTAGAAGGATTCCTACCCCGAAACCTCTCCATCGATTAGATCCACCATGACCATGTGTAGGTCCCGTTGTTTCCTACTAGTCCATCTTGGAGATAACCTTAAGGGGTACAAACTTGATCAAACTGGACCGTGTCCACCTAGACCGAGCATGTTTTTCAAGATGTATTTAACCGGGTCCATCTTGGAGTAGATGTGGACCGTGTAGCTGAGCATGTAATGCCGCAGCTTCTTAGTTGACCATACTAGGGCAAGGCATGTCTTTTCCAGTTGGGTATACCTCGTCTCATACTCAATGAACTTTTTGCTGATGTAGTAGATGGCTCGTTCTTCGTTGCCCACTGTTTGTGCTAGCATTGCTCCCATGGCCGTGTTGGTAACAGTCAGGTATAGGGATAGAGGAATTCCTGGTTGAGGTAGCAAGAGGACAGGAGGTTTGGATAGGATTTCCTTTATCCTGTCGAAGGCCTTCGGACAGTCGTCGTCCCAATCGGTATGATCGGAGGCACGAAGCTTTTTGAATATTGGTTCACAAATCATAGTGAGCTTGGCAATGAAGCGGCTGATGTATTGGACCTGACCGAGAAATCCCCGAATCTCCTTCTCGTTCTTAGGCCGAGGTATTTGTTGAAGGGCTTTGATTTTGGTTGGATCAATCTCAATGCCTCTTTTGCTGACGACATGTCCTAAGAGCTTTCCGGAGGTGACCCCGAATGCACACTTCTGAGGATTTAGTCTCATGTTATATTTCCGCAGACGAGCGAAGAATTTCTGGAGGGCACTGATGTGGCCGTCCCGTTATTTTGATTTGACAATCATGTCATCGACATATACCTCTACCTCCTTGTGCATCATATCATGCAGGAGAGTGGTAGCGGTTCTTTGATAGGTTGCCCCTGCGTTGATGAGGCCGAAAGGCATGACCGTGTAGCAATATGTCCCCCACTGTGTAGTGAACGCAGTCTTGTGCATGTCTTCCGCAGCCATTTTAATCTGGTTGTACCCAGCATACCCGTCCATGAATGATAGGAGGGCATGTTCGGCGGTATTGTCTACCAGAATGTCAACATGTGGCAAAGGGAAGTCGTCCTTTGGACTCGCCTTGTTCAGATCCCTGAAATCGACGCAAACCCGAATTCTTCCGTCTTTCTTTGGTACGGGCACAATGTTGGCGACCCAATCAGAGTATTGAGACACTTTGATGAAGCCGGCCTTGAACTGTTTATCCACTTCTTCCTTGATTTTTAGGGCCCACTTAGGACGCATCTGGCGTAGATTCTGTTTCAGGTTTAGCCCCGGGTTTAATGGGTATCCGGTGCTCTGCAATTTCTCTGTTGTCTTTCCGAGGGGTCCAGGGTTGTCCCTATCCTAATTTCTTGAGGTGTGTTATCGGTTCCTACGTTAATAGGTTCGGCCTCCTCAATGATGGGGGTTCTGGTTTCCCGTTTGTCAAGTTCTTTGGCTAGGTGAGGTGGGTAGTCACTCAAGTCAAATTCCTCATAGTCATTCAGAACTGCATTGTAGTTAAATTGAGACGAGTCATAAGAAAACTTAGCGTTCATTAAGTTGACACGAGCGAAAAGCTCGGAAAGGACAGACATCTCGTGGTCTGTCAGAGGTAACACAACAGAGGAGGCGGCCCCTGGAACAGGCTCCAGGTCATCACCTTTCATGGGAGTGGGGGTGACCCTAGTAGACTCAGCCTCTGAATCAGCCACGACTTTGTGATAAAACAGTGGGAAGGGGACCTTGACTGTGACATTCGGAGCGTTAGGAGCTACGACGGACTCTGACTCAGACTCAGACTCAGACTCAGATCCTTCTTCACTTCCCTCCTTGAACATATGGCCTTCTCCAATTGTTATCTTGAGAATGCGGCCTTGGCGATCGGTCCACTTGACGGTCTTCCTCCAGCCTTGGGTAGCTTTCTCCCGGTCAATATCGGAGATCAAGGCGGTTGGATCAAATTGATTGTCCTTCAGGGCGATGTTGATGATGTCTTCATAGTCGAGGTGTTTGACGTTATCTTCCCCAAAGAGGAGTGTGACAGCTTGTCCGTCAAGGCATGGTGACGGCTTGGACTTAGTTGATGAAGCTTCGATGTTGTCGAGGATAAAGTAGCAGTCCTGGAAGACTTCCACTCCCGGGTACCTAGCCCTGGCCACAGAGTCATAGATTGGCTCCAGAAAGCCATAGTAGAGCTCGGATTCTCCTTCTGGGACAAAGTATCCATTGAGAGACAGATGATAGGGACGGAGGATAACCCCGTGCTTCTTGCGTTTTCGGACTAGGAGGTTCATCTCCTGGATATCTTCGTCGGTAGGTTCGTATCCTAGCCCAAAGGCAATGTTGGGGACCTTAGCCTGTTTTAAGGGAGGCAATGGGTCTTTCAGTGGATTGAGCGGCAAACCCGAGAAATAACCTTGACGCATCATGATACGGTTGAAAGTGAGGTTGGTGAACGGGTCACAATCAGAGGGTGTTGACTCCTCAGTTATGGCGTTTACGGCTTGGAAACCCCATATTTCGTTGTCGTCCTCCTCAATGGCTTGGGAGGCTATTCCCCTCCTCATGATAACTTTGATTGGGGAAGCAGGAATTGTGATCGTTTTCCTGTTGAAGGGCACCCTGATCTTCTTGTTGAGAGTTGAGGTAACCGCCTTGACGGCGTGGATCCAGAGACGTCCCAGGAGCATATTGAAAAAAGCGTCGATGTCGACCACTTGAAAACTGGTTTGTCTTTCCAGTGGTCCGGTTGCGACGGTCAAAGTGACAAGCCCATCAACTTTGCGACGAATGCCGTTGTAGGCGCGTACTCCTTGATTCGTTGGGACCAAATCCTCTTCCTTAATCCCCAGCTTGTGGTCAGTTTTAAAAGGAATGACATTCACCGCGGAACCGTCATCCACGAGGACCATGGGTACATTTTTCTGGAGGCATTGTACGGTGATATACAGGGCCAGGTTGTGATTGGCTCCGAACGGAGGGATATCCTCGTCGGAGAAGACGACTGGGTTGTTAAGATCAGGGGAGTCCCTTGTCATGTGCGCCACTATTTCTTCTGGGGAAGAGGTGGAGGGCACTATTAATTTTCCCAAGGCCTGCAGCAAGGCCTGTCGATGCTCAAAATACGTTGCGATTAGTTGCCAAATTGAGATCTCAGCTTTTGCCTTCTGAAGCTGTTTAAGGATTGAATTCTCAGGAGCCCTTGGTTGAGTGTCCACTTCTGGGATGACTTGGTCATTCGTTATTGGAACGACCATTGGATTGCTCGGGCTCTGATAGGGACGCTCGAACCGGGTGAGATGTCCGATTTCTTTCGCCCGTTTCTCCTTCCCTGGGATGATATAGACATCCTCAACATCATCTCTCCATATGCCATTAATTTCAGAGTCTCAAGGGTACCTTGGAGGGGTATTCCTCGGTGGGCAGTTCTTGTGAGGGATATGTTTGAGAGGATGGTTTTTGTGAGGATGATTTTTATGGGGGTAGTTATTGTGAGGGTAGTTATTTTGAGGATAGTTATTTTGAGGGTGATTTTCGTGAGGTCTATGCCAGAATGGTCGCGGGAGCAATCCATCCTGGGGTGGGTAGTTTTGAATGCTTGGGGAATTCTCTCTCGGGTGCGGTGACGGAGGATTGAAAATGAGTCGACGGTAGGCGTCGTCGAGTCGGGTGATTCTCTCAGAGAGGCTGGCTATGGCCTCCTCAACTTGTTGAAACATAGTGAGCATAGTGGCAGCACTAAACACAAACACTCCGTCTGAAGAATCTTTTCCCAAAGTATTCACCTCGTCGTCAATCGGCAGGATGAGGTGAGAGGATTCTAGGGTCGGCTCATCCTCAGAGATGGCGTGGATTCCCAGAGGACTCGTTTTGTTGTTCGTCTTAGTTGGTGGGGGTAAAGGCAAATCTCCTTTCTCAATCATGTCTTGAATGAGGTGCTTGAGTTTGAAGCAAGTTTCGGTATCATGCCCTTTTCCCTGGTGGTACTGGCAGTAGGCACTGGGGTTCCAGAACCGGGACTTCTTGGCATCGGTCGGATCCGGGGTGGGCCCGATCGGTCGTAACTTCCCCTGGTCCATGAGCCTTTTCAGGGCACTCGCATAAGTTGACCCTATGTTGGTGAACACCCTCTGGGGGCGCTCAGTTCTCTTAGCAGATGGTTCGACGAGGTTAACCTCATCAATCTTGTTCGTCTGGCCGTAAGAGCGAGATCCGGTTGAGGTGGATCCTTGGTAGCCTCTGCCAGTGGTTTTGACCAAGACACCCTTTCAGAGGTCATCTTCAATACGTGTCCCCAGAATCTGCAGATCTTGGAAGGTCTTGATATTCTGATACCTCAGTAGGTTGGCATAAACTGGGCAGAGGTTGTTGACAAACTTTTCCACCAAAGTTGATTCGTTGGGCTTACTGACCAGTTGAGTACTCACCCTCCTCCAACGGGTCAAGAATTCGGTGAACCCTTCCTTATCGTTCTGGGTTAGCACCTCGAGAGTACGGGTATTGGCCTGGATCTCGACATTGTCGGCATACTGTTTGGCAAACTCTACTGCGATCTCATCCCAAGTAGTAAGGTTTTTCGGATCAAGGGAGTAGTAGCATTGGAGAGGGATCGGTTCCAAGAAGGATGGGAAGATCCGGGTACAAAGTTCCTGTTTAACCCCTTTAATGGCCATGTAGTCCTTGAAAGCACGGATATGGTTGAGTGGGTCCTCCACTCCTTTGAACTTAGGCACATCAGTTAGGGTGAAGTTGTCAGGTAGTTGATCCCCAACAGGTTCGAACCTTCGGTTGTTCTGAAGATGGATATTGTTGCCCCGGGCTAGGAGTTGTTCCTCCAAAATCTTTAGCCTCTTTTCAGTTTCAGTCAGAGGTGGGCTGTTATGTTCCCCAGTTTCCTTGTTCTCCAGGGCGTCGATACGGGTCTCGACGCGATCCAGGGTGACCTTAAGAGCGGTAAGCAGGCTGGCTAGTTGATCAGTCGTGACATCTCTGTTGTTATCATTGTTGTTGGATGAAGCTGAAGACGGGGCCATGGCTCTGAGGCAGAAAAACGGCTCACATTACAACTTAATCCGACACGGTTCCAAGACTGAACGCAGACAACACAAAGGACGAGACAAAGACCAGACTCAACAAGACGAGGGTGACCGTGTGTGGTTCCTCGGTGCTGACTCGATTTATGACGTGACGGTTATTAACCGAACCTTTGACACGAGTCCAACGTAACGGCGGGACACCATTGGACGGATCTCGTGGTGAGACGACTCATAAGTAAAGACCCATAAGTACGTTTGCTTTGGCTCGATAGACACGAGGCGGAATTGGAATGGTGGACTGAAGTTTTCGAAAATAGAAATTTTCAAAAAGATTCATTTGTCGCTTTAATGGACGGCTTCCGAAGATAGATATCTCCGCAAGTCGGTCAGTTGAAAGGGGTTGTCTTAAGTTTATTTGCAAAAGACGGTTTGAGTTTGAGTCGTCTCGGAAAACAGTGCAATGTTTCCCAAGACGGTTTTTGAAATTCAAAATTGTATGTTTTGAAAATCGAGTTTGAAATGTTTGAAGAGGTCTCGGGGATGTTGCATGGTCCTCGAGATCCCGAAAGTATCTCGAGAAAAAGGGTGTGTGCTTTTCTCGGGTTTTGAAAGAGCCATTGTCGGCGCGAAACGGGTTAAAATCCGTGTCTAGACGCGGCGATTATAACGGCGCAAAAAGGCGATTTGAAATGGTTGTAGAAAACCGGGTTTGAAAATCGTCATTACGACGGCCTAGAAAGGTGTGTTGAAATGGTTATAAAACCGGGTTTTGAAATCGTCATTATGACGGCCTAGAAAGGTGTGTTGAAATGGTTATAAAAACCGGGTTTTAAAATCGTCATTATGATGGCCTAGAAAGGCGTGTTGAAATGGTTATAAAAATCGGGTTTTAAAATCGTCATTATGACGGCCTAGAAAGACGTGCGACGGTCGGCGAAAGACCGAGGTTTGAAATGGCCATTATAACGGCGCAAAAAGGTGATTTTGGAAGTTTGAAAATGACACGGAAGGACTTATGATCAAGTAGCACATAAGCATTCGCATTTCATTATATTATGCATTATGCTGACACGGGTTTTGGCTTAAAAGAGTGGGTTACACACCAAGCGATCAAACCCCGATTTGCGAGAGGGATACCAATCCAAACAAAATGTGTAAGGAGGGTGCCCTAGCCTCGTGCTCGAAAGTGATGAAAGCTCTTTGATGAAACAGAAATGTGTAACGTCAATGGTATGCTTGACTCAATCGAGATTCAAAACGCGGGGATGAGAAAACTCACGCCGACGAGACGAGCCAATTGGTCGAAAAGGGTTAGGTTGTGGGCCCAGACAAGGAACTCGACCGTGACCGTAATATCAATTAATGCATTCCCACCAAGACCTCGTTCGAGTCTCACCATCTAGGGATCACAAAGACGTAAGTGTCCTAATTTTCCCCAGCAGAGTCGCCAATCTGTGGACAAGGCCCACCTACGTATGCCCAACCGATCTGTGGACAATGGCAGCGGTCTTTTTGAAAGCCACGTTCGGCGGCATAAAAATGCCTTCGACCGGATCGTTTTTAGATCGGTCGGTTTCGTCTCGGTAAGGGTCTCGAAACGATTAGAGATGTTCGGAGTCGCCACTAAGCATTTGTGGGATGCCTAGAACCCGTTCGAAATCCACTTTATACCTCTGTCAAATCGAAGCACAAAGCAGTGTTTGACATAGGCACTAAAGATAAGGAAATCGTCCCTCTTTAGCATCCTATCTCTAGAATGACTCTCGTACGCCCTGGATAAGGTCGTCCACTATCCAAAGTTTCTGAGTAAGAGGTGAAGATACGTATTGGGAAGCCCTTTAATCAGACACCCAATCCCGCCCGCGTTAGCGGCCTCTACTGATCGATCTTGGTTGGTTGAATGCAAAAGTTGATAAAACGGTTTAAATGCATGAATGCACATCCAATAATTTAAACCTAACATGTGATAGCTTTCTAAGTCGGTTGATTTAATCCAAGTATCAAGTATAAGATGTCGAGTTGGATTAATGATTGATTTGCATGCAAGGCGGAAATTAAACATCCATTTACCGTATTAGGTTTAGGGTGCATAACATGATCCATTTGTCTTAGTAAAGCATTTTTCAAATATGGTTTTGAATAGTCATCTGATCCATCCTATATCCGGGCTAACCGGAGTCGGGATCGTCCTAGACTAATGCTGGAAGGAAACAGGCCCTGTACCAGGTGGCTATATGTAACACCCCCTCATACCAAGGTACCTTACCAGGACTACCCCAGCATGAAAGGTTGTTACCATCTCGGTTTCCCGAGGTTAGTATATATCAAAAGCAACAGTCCAAACACATTTATTAATGTACGGTAGTTATAAAAGTTACATAGTCTCTAAAATCTGATAAACGAATTATCCAAAAGGCAACAACTACCAAAACAATAACAAAGGCTCGTGATGGTATCATCTAATCCAGCGTGGTGACTCTCCCATGACTGCCCCAAGCTCAATAAATGTATCACCTGTCACAATCTGCTCACCATCCCCGAATGGATCACCGCAGGTTTTACAAAACAACAACACGGGGTCAGTACTACTCAATCAATATAAGACAACAAACATTACCACCAGATGATCATCGATCTCACACAGTAACCGACTACACACCGAAGTGTGTAGCCCTGCCAGATTACCCATCGCAACAGGTAATCCTCGCCGCCAGTGGGTGACCGCAGCCCATCCCCACCTAGTCCAGCTCATCAACGAGCGACTAACAATCCCTGTCCCTTAATGTGCACATCCCCTCCCGTGACGGGTTCCACGGAGGGCGAACTATGGTGTGAAGCCACTCCCGCAAGTGACTTCCACCACAATCACACACACACAAAGATCACAAACCGTAACAACACCACAACCGTCACAACACAACCACACCAACACAGTCTCCATAACACCCATCCTCCGATGATCAGCAGATAACAACAATTATGAACATATGCAATCTCAATCAATTAACGATCTTGAGTAGGAGAAACCCTACCTTTTCGCAATCCGCTATGCTGCAATCAACCATACAAATGCATAACAAATATCACATCGTCACCTACAACAATAATCACATAATACAATTACACATTGCACAATCCCATTTTCCCCAATTCCATATATACAGTAACCCCAAAAGAATACAAATGACAAGGGAATAAAACTTACCAACAGTAGAATAAGAGACTACATGCAAGGATCACGACGATTTGCACACACAACGAGATATGAGGATGATTAGGGAGTGATTAGGGAGAGATCGTAGAATGATTAGGGTTGGTAGTGATGTTTTAGAAACTGACGTCGAATATAAAATAACCCTAACATTCCCTAATCAAACCGATAAAATAACATTCGCTAGACCGGATACTCGGTCGAGTAAAGCTATACTCGGCCAAGTATCATCTACTCGGTTGAGTATTCTCCATACTCGGCCGAGTATTACTCGGCAGAATCAAAACAGACTCCACAATTAACACTACTCGGCCGAGTAGGCTCTACTCGGTCGAGTATACAACTTAACAAAATCCGTAGTGTTACAATCTTCCCCCCTTAAAAAGAACTTCGTCCCCGAAGTTCCAACCCAGCCTATAAAACATGGACACCTAACACCAGCTCCACTAACCACGCTTACTAGATAACATATCCTCTGGGTATATACTCCATAACATTATCGAATAACCACAAAATAATGTCTCCAATCTTGTCTCACTTCCATAACACTCAATAGCACTCAATACCAAGACAATCCACAAAAGAAGATCAACCATCAAAACGGAATGTTACATTCTACACACTCTTAAAAAGGGACTTCGTCCTCGAAGTTTACTCACACTCATCAACATCATCATCCAGCTGCCAAAACTCTCGAACTCATAAATATCATCATCCACTTTTATCAACACTATCGAAAAATTCTCACACTCCTAAACATCGAACTACTACAAGCACAGCCATGGCCTTTTAACACTATTAACCACTATATGTACCCATCCATTCCTTATGCTACACCAACACTCTACGTCCAATAATATTACGACATGCACAACCCTCAAACGCTCTTTGCCGCATCCTACTCCTCTTAAGACACATGTTACGTCCTCGTAACTCACTAATACTCGATTCTTAGCTATACTTCTCATTATCTTCATCACCACCACATGTGAAAGATACCCGCCTATAATCTAAACACTTACTATATCCAAGGCTCTCTTACTTAAAGAGTTCTCATACCTCAACTCATTCTGCACCCCATCTAACCAATACCACACAATCCCGATCATGACAAACACTCTAACTCTTCCATATTACCGCAACACGACATACCTCTCTATATAACTATATAAAATTCTTATCGCCAAGAGCATAATTCATGATCCACACTTGTTACGTACACTCACACTAGTTCCTCAAGTACCTTTCTTTCAGTACCGCAAGACTCATACATAACTTAACACGACACTAAATACCCAACACCCTACACTCACTGTCTCAACAAAGGATTATGAACCATCTGCATATATCAGATCATTACCATGTCTACCAAAGCCTCATCTAGAACAAGATCAAAATTACTGTAACAACCTATCACAACTGTGTCCCATCAACAGAATATCACTATACCATGATAACAACGAAAACATATACAACTCTCTTTCATATCATCCTCTACCCTCAATCCCAAACCGAAACTGATAAGAAACATCAACAAACAAAACAATAGTCTACATGTCTAACCGAAACTCACAAGAAACAACAGCAACAAAACAACAATCTGTGCATAACTGGTCTGTACTTTCAAAACTCAAATCGTAACCACCCCGTATACTCCACCACAACCGGTGATGGCATCGCAACACCGCCACCAACAGCCGCACCGCAGCGCGAAAATGCCTGTATCACAACACGAAGTACCGTGCCCGGATCACCACCCGAGGCACAACAACCACATCGATAAACATCACGCCCACATATAATTCCCACAAACACTGACTCAGTATAACTCTCCGGATAAGAAAACTTACTCAAAACTGCTTTACTTGACCATAACACAACATTTTATGCGGAATAAACATACAAGAATCTCATGCCTATCATCCATACCTTTTCACGGAATAACATGTATCATCAATACACATACGATTTTAACTATCCATGCCAGATCAATCAAATTATTACCTTTTGAACCTTATTCCAATAGATTGTCGTACCCAACATATATCACAAACATTCATATAACAACTTTATGACTATCACACCCTACCGCTTCTCGTGAGGTCAGAACCTCACACAAACATTTATACACATCAAAGACCCATAATCACATCTAACTAGTCAATCCTGATCACGTAAGTTAACACCTGCTAAAAGTTACCTCTCACCCGAGCTTAACTCGAACACCTCTCATAACATATTCTCCCATCCGCATAACCATCACCCCCTGCCAAATGTAACCATACCATTAATACTCAACTACTAACAACCGCCTCATATAACCACATCTTATACTCTCTCACAACCATACATATCTATCTGGTCTCTACAAAATCGACCTTATTAGATCAACTAGCTTCCCTAAAGTAACATCATCCTCAACCACTAGTGACAATACTATGGCACCAACATCCTTCATGTGACTACTCTCTTACTATCACTTCTTAATATCACAATCCGTTTTCTCTCTTTGGTTATCATCCCAAATAACGAACATCCAATCCATCAACAAGATTTACCTCAACATTATTCCCAATTTTATCCTTTATCATATCGTTACCTAACTCTCCACCAAAATCTCAGATCGTGCAAACATTCTACAAGCTCCTTATTCCCTTAATACCTCGAAACTCACGGCTAACACGTCGTCCTGCTCTCCTATATAACCCTTAACTCACACCCTCTAGTGGGGATATCGTACATTTCATAATTTCCTACCTTCATGCTCCTTAACTCCGGTCAACGTTCTCTCAACTTACTTCCATCCCTCTTTCCCTCCTTTTACTCAATAATGCCAATTAATAAGTCATCTCCTTTCTCTTTCTACCTAACTCTTTAGTCATTTGTTTATTTTCCATAGCTCCACAACTCTAATTCCATTAATTCATATCAATATCTTAGCATTCTTTTTATCATTTATCATCTCTCATCTTGCTTCACACTCACCCTTGTCACCATTAAGTCCATGCACTAACAGTTACTCTTCAATTAGTCGTATCTCCCTTTCGCATCTCTAAAAACCAAAATTCACTTCATACCGTTTGTCCAAAGAATTACACACTAGGCTCACCCCTTGATATTCCAACTTCCCAAACTTAGCCACTATCTACAAATCCACATCGCGACATAACTTCCTTTAAGTTCACTATATACCTCTCTTTCCTATCTTCTTACAACAACCTTCCATTACATATATCCTTAAACAATTCTATCCTAGCTGTCTTCCTCCATAAATCCTTACACATCCAAATATGCCACTATTCGTATCCCTTATCTCAATCTTTCATTCTCACGTTTCTTTAAACTTACATTACTTTTGCCCATATATACTTACTTTTATATTACTCAACACACGACTATATCACTCATCATATCTCACAAAACATGCTCTTTACCTCGATTAGCTCATCATTCTTCTTTTTTTTTCCACTATCCTTCACAACCACATTAACACATGTCTTCCTTACCCAACACATGTCCCTCATAAGCCGTCATTCTCCATGTCATAACTTCCGGTAACTTACGTATCAAGACCGTCTCACATATAAAAGAATGCGTTAAGACTCAAAACATACATGTGTATATACCCTACGACTCAAAAAAAAGTAAAAACCTAGCCACCGGCTCAAAACAAAAGTAAGAACATAGACACCGACTCAAAGTGGCCGCCCAATGAGGTACTCGGTCGAGTACATAACATACTAGGTCGAGTACAAGGTACTTGGTCGAGTAACTATATTACTCGGTCGAGTTTTCGACTCCAGAAGCAAACTCAATTGTCGCAGAAGGACTACTCGGTCGAGTATTGGGAATACTCGGCCGAGTTCACGACTCCAGAAGCTAAACAGTATTATCACAGAGAGATTACTCGGCCGAATATGGAATACTCGGCCGAGTATAAAAGATACTCGGCCGAGTAGGGACTACTCGGTCGAGTATCGCCGCAGTTCTCAGCACCGTCCAGTTTTCGTAAAACAGTCATATCTCACTCGCTACTTGGTCATTTTGGGCGTGTGACCTATCGTTAGAATCCTAAGAGGACAAGCTATCACCACAACTTGGAATCACAACAATATCTTTTCTAGAACTCGACTTATGACAGTTTTAAGACAACCCTTCCGTAATCGATCTTCATACTAATCAAATTTCCTAAACCAAAACAATTTGAACATGCATCAAGCAACAACAACAACTCAAAACTCCAAGAAACCAGTACACAAGTGAACTCTTATCATACTCACATGAAAATTAAACACGACATTCACATATATAGATGCATGACCTTAATCACATGCTTCTACCAACAATCAAGCATTAAAATCATCATGTTCATATGCACATGTACCACTACCATACTTCATGTTCAACATTGTATTAAACAGGTAACATGATCACATTCTTCATGCTCAATATCAACCAGATACAATTCACAATTCACCCTTCATATTTTTACCATGTTTCAACACTTAACATGCCAACATATTCCATGCTCAAAGTTTAACATCAACAAATCCTCGATACATCTTTCGACAACCATCAAATTCCACTTCTTTCATCATTTCATCCAACCATGCACAAGATTCCAACTATAGGTATCATACACACATGACTCAACATACAACAATTTCCCCCCCGTGTGACCGGCTTGAGATCGTAAGGGCCTTAATGCGACTTCGGGACGTCTCCCAAGTCTTTGCGGCAGCTCCAAACAACTCTCCCCGGGTTCATTTTATTTAGACTCCCTAAGTTCATTGGGTTCATTTGTTTTAGGTGCCGGATCGTCGGCTCGATACCACTTTGTAACACCCCCTCATACCAAGGTACCTTACCAGACTACCCCAAAGATGAAAGGTTGTTACCATCTCGGTTTCCCGAGGTTAGTATATATCAAAAGCAACAGTCCAAACACATTTATTAATGTACGGTAGTTATAAAAGTTACATAGTCTCTAAAATCTGATAAACGAATTATCCAAAAGGCAACAACTACCAAAACAATAACTAAGGCTCGTGATGGTATCATCTAATCCAGCGTGGTGACTCTCCCATGATCGCCCAAGCTCAATAAATGTATCACTGTCACAATCGCTCACCATCCCCGAATGGATCACCGCAGTTTTACAAAACAACAACACGGGTCAAGACTACTCAATCAATATAAGACAACAAACATTACCACCAAATGATCATCGATCTCACACAAGAATCCGACTACACACCGAAGTGTGTAGCCCCGCCAGATTACCCATCGCAACAGGTAATCCTCGCCGCCAGGGGGTGACCGCAGCCCATCCCCACCTAGTCCAGCTCATCAACGAGCGACTAACAATCCCCGTCCCTTAATGTGCACATCCCCTCCCGTGACGGGTTCCACGGAGGGCGAACTAGGGTGTGAAGCCACTCCCGCAAGTGACTCCACCACAACATACACACACGATCACAATCCGTTGTCACAAACACCACAACCGTCATAACACAACCACACCAACACAGCCTCCACAACACCCATCCTCCGATGATCGCCAGATAACAACAATTATGAACATATGCAATCTCAATCAATTAACAGTACTGAGTAGGAGAAACCCTACCTTTTCGCAATCCGTTATGCTGCAATCAACCATACAAATGCATAACAAATATCACATCGTCACCTACAACAATAATCACATAATACAATTACACATTGCACAATCCCATTTTCCCCAATTCCATATATACAAAGAACCCCAAAAGAATACAAATGACAAGGGAATGAAACTTACCAACAGTAGAATAAGAGACTACACGCAAGGATCACGACGATTTGCACACACAATGAGATATGAGGATGATTAGGGAGTGATTAGGGAGAGATAGTAGAATGATTAGGGTTGGAAGTGATGTTTTAGAAACTGACGTCGAATATAAAATAACCCTAACATTCCCTAATCAAACCGATAAAATAACATTCGCTAGACCGGATACTCGGTCGAGTAAAGCTATACTCGGCCGAGTATCATCTACTCGGTCGAGTATTCTCCATACTCGAAAGAATCAAAACAGACTCGACAATTAACACTACTCGGCCGAGTAGGCTCTACTCGGTCGAGTATACAACTTAACAAAATCCGTAGTGTTACACTATATGAGGCGCGAGCCAGCCGACGATACAAAGGGGCCTCCCTCTGGTTTTGAAAATGAGAAATGGAGGGCCTGTTTAGGCGTGGGTTAGTCCAGGGTTTATGTGCCGTGTTCTGACCTTTTAGAAAACGTTATAAAACGTGTTTAGAAATGGGCATTTGAACCCGGTTTGGTTTGAAGGGGTTGTTTAGACCGCATTTGTTGATTTGAAGAACTAGACTCGAATAATCATCATTATTTGGATAATATTCGGTGTCGGGTTCGATTTGACAAACTTGACATGAATAGTTTTGAAAGTAATTATGGACTAATTGTTTTAAGTCCATTTGAATATTATTAGTCGATACTCATCATCGTACCCGGGTTAAAATCCGGCATGGTATGTAGAACCAATGATGACTTTGTATTGGGGACTAATATGCTTGTTTGAAAATGCAAAGAAATGAAATAAAAGGTTTTAAAATACCTTTTAAATGTCATTAACCAAATATTATCACCGAAACACGGATCTAACCGTCATGGTATGAGGAACCAAGGGTGAAAAATGTTTTATGGTTAAAACAAATGAAATAAAATAAAGAGGGTTCGAAAGTATTTGGAATGGTGAAAACCGATTACAAATATGAAAATGAATTAAAGGGAAATGGCGAGAACAAACACGGTTGATCTCTGGTCTGAACACCCCATTTAGGCACGGGTAAGTTGGCGACCTAAGGAGCTTCTGCCTCAGACCAAAAATCAGTTTTGGCTCGTTTATTCCATGTTTTGGTTCATGTTATGCACGTTTTAGCATGTTATAGTCATGAAACAAATGAAAACATAATAAAAGAGGATTTTTACACCCTCATACTTACATGTTTGGTTATGGCGAGTGACCGACGTAAGTGTAACAACTCGTTTGATCGGAAAAGACTCGGTTTAAAACCGTTTTGGTAAGTAAAAAGAGTGTTTTGATGTTAGTGATGGTATAGTGGTCGAAGTGGTCGGTCAAGTGATTTAATGTACGATGACGGTACCAAACAATATTCAAGGCTCGTGTTTACGATCGGTAGGTCGTAAATAAGCGTCGGGTTGTGACTTAAGAAGTCGAGTCGAGAATTTTAAGGGAGAAAAGAGGGGGCGGACACTCGCGTAAATCTCAAATGGGTGGCATTTGAGGGGTATTTATCGGGAAATGAGTGGTTGTGTGAGTTTTGAGCGACGTGGCCACTTGGGCTGTTAAAAGAGGCGCGAGCCACGTCGCGGTTCTTCGAGTTGTGTTGTCACTTTCACAACAAACGCAATCATGATTTGTTCTATCCTAGGTTTTGTAGTCACATGTTTGGTACTTGACCAACATGAATCCGGGAAAACTTAAGGTAGAATATTTGAAATGTTTTGTTTTTGGTGGTTGACTCGGTTTGACTCGTTGTTGGAGTCGGGATTTGAATTTTTGAGTCGGTTTTTGGTCCGGTGTCGGTTTTGACTCTAGTTAGTGTCATTGCGACCCCGTCATTGTGCATTAAACACTCCAGGTATTTTTGAAATGTTTTGAAATGTTTTATTTTCGAAATCGTTTTATGTTTTCCGACGTAAAATTGTACACAAACTGTCGATCAAACGCCGCGATTCCAAAACATGTTGTACTCCGATAATCATCGGGTGTTTGTTGGAGTCTCAGCAGATACTGGGTATCTACATGAAGGTGCTTGCACTCCAATTGCAGGAGCATGATATATTTAATTACGCTCAGATTAATGAGCTCGAGTCTGAAATAGCTCAGTTAGCTACTGAGATGAACTTTAGGCACGCATAGGGTAGTCTTTCCAATGAAGAACCCGAGTTGCCTATTGGTATTGATGATCTATATGACTTGGAGTATGACGGTCTATCAGAAAACGAAGCATTACTTGAAGATTTTTGCGTTGTACAGCAACAAGTGCTCGATCGAACTGGTTACAGTGTTCGATCGAGTGGAATATCTGAGAAAGTGTTCGATCGAGTAGAACATACCACTCAATCGAACAACTTTTATGAGGAAGTTCTCGATCGAGCAGATTCTTTTGTTCGATCGAGCAAAATTCAAGAGGGAAGCTCTCGATCGAGTATTATTTTTACTCGATCGACTACTTTGGCCATGGAGAGCAATGATTTGTCACTTGGGTCCGTTTTGGATGACGATTTTGCCGAAGACAATGGTTACAGTGAATCTCCCCTTTTCAAAGCCGAGTTGGATGCTCTCGAGACTGCAATTTACGGGGTAGAACCCACAGAGGAGGGTAACGAGAAGACAGCTGAGTCAGTGATTGCTCCTAGTACGAAAGAGGTAATAAATTCCTTTGTCAATGATTCCGTCATTGAGAGCAACCAAACCGAGGTAGTTAACGACGATTTTATTATTGTTGATATTAATAGTACGCTATCTCATATGATTCCTATTTTTTCTTTCGATGCTCTACCCCCTCCCGTCTGGACAAACAATTTAACAATTTTTCACCACTCTTGTCATCCGAAATTCGTTAGACTAAAACGGTACCTCAGTTTACTTTTAAGTGCTCTTGAGCTCCTTTATTTCATGGACAAATTTGGGAGCTGTCATAGGAAATTTGTTAGGCTTAAACGATTGTACATGTTATTTTCATATGACACTATTGTACTATGGTGCTAGTTACAGTTTTATGTAGCACATGCGTAGCTATTTGATCGGTTGCTGCGTGCTCTGAGCTGTTTTGACCAGGCTAAATTAGAGAGGCTCGATGAAGAAAAGAAGGTCAAGCTGGGACCTGTCTCAAACTAGCTCTACCCGGGAGGCAACCCGGATATTTATTTTTAGTTGTTTTGTTAAACATTTCAATTGCGTTGTAATAATTGGTTGTCATACCATAGACTGGATCAGTCATGCTTGTTTTGTTAGTTTCGCGGGCTGTTTATTGCATCTTTGCAGGAATCTATTATGGATGGCTCGATCGAGTACTTTATATACTCGATCGAACCCTTTTGCTGCTGATTTCACTCGATCGAGTACAACTTCTTCTCGATCGAGTGCCTGCCAAAGAGGATCTTTCGATCGAGAGCCCTACTTCCTCGATCGAACTGCTTAGGTGCCTAGTTCACTCGATCGACCAGTGTTTCATTTCGATCGAGTGCTTTTGACTTGGATTCGCTTCCTATGACGCTGTTATGGGGTTGTTTAGCGACCTCCTATGTTGTTGGCTGGTTTGGGGAGGTCCCTACTTCGCATAATCTTGTGAGTTTTTCCGCATCTCCACTCTCTCCTTTTTAGTTTGCATATCCTTTCCCTATATTTGAGTACATCAACTACCAGGGCATCGATCGTCTTCATGGTCGATCGACTTTAGTTTACGTAAGCCAGCATGGCAATGGGTTGGTCGATCGATGGTCCTTGTGGTCGATCGATCATCATGATTCCACGCAAGTTAAAAGATCGAGAAGTTAGAAGCCCATTGTAACTAGGTTTAGGAATAAGGGTTACGTAATATTTCTATATAACGTAACCTGGTATTTCGGAGGAATCATCCAGTTTTCATTATCAAGTTCTTAACATACAATTCGATAGTCATTAGTTTAGTTTATTCTTTCATCAATAAAGTTTACTTTTGCATTCGGTTTTGATCCTTTCTCTGCAATTCCTTTTACGTTCTTCATTCTAATATTCTTTTACATTCATAGTTTAGAATTGCTATTTCCAAACCAAATTATCGTTTTATGTTAATTGTTCATTTAATTAATTTAAAAATTCAAAATTTAATTGTTGATTTTATTGTTGTCATTATTTCTAGTATGAGTAAAATACCATGTGCTAGGATATAGAGAATCTTACTTTTGTAGGCGGCGTAGAATAGTAGAAATCGCGCTTGTTGATCGATGGTTCCCTGGTCGATCGACTGGCCACGTGAGATCAGCTTTGTTTTAATTAATTTAATAAAAAATTTGAAAAATTAAAAAATTTCTTGTTTACTTTTGCATATAGGTTGAGTCGGAACGGTGGATTTCATTGATGAAATTGCACTGCAATTGTCTTTTTGCTTAAGTGTTGCGGTAGACTAATTATCTTATTAGCTTTGTCTTTTTGCATATCTATGAGTTAATGTTAAAATTTAGCTGAATGAATAGACTTGACCTAAAATTTTGGCAAACTACTTATAAATTCTAAGGAACTAGAGCTTAATAAACTGGTGTCATTTGTGACCAGTTTCATGTAGGATTGTGAGTAGTTACTCCTTGCATAACATGTATCATTAATTTGCACGCATATGAAATTCAATTGCTTTTTGCCTACATACATTCGGGTTAGTGGTTGGTGTCACATGCAGGGAGGTGCTTACATTCCCCTTTCTTTCATTTTTACCCATTAACTCCACATTAGCTAAATTTGCCTGTTGACCCTTAACTACATCCCAAATTTAGAATGCCTTGTCAAGCTAGTTAGTGTATGTTTTGCGGTATATATTTTATCGATCAAAGTTTGGTCCATATTATATCATTTTGGAGTTGGTAGAAAGAAAAGAAAGAAGGAGGATGAAAAAAATTGAAAAAAAAAAAAAAAAAAAAACCGTGAAGAAAAGAAAAAAAAAAGAGAAGAAAAAAAATTGAATTGAAAAAAAGAGTTTGTTCGATGAGACGATTTCACTCCTATGCTTTATTCATATCTATTGAGGAGTATGTTCAGTTCGGGTGAGTTTTGATGCCAAATGAAGGGCATATGTGCTTAATTCTATAATTGAGTGAGAATCGGATGTTGTTATTTGGTTCTGTTTAGGTACTAGCTTGGCCGCCTATACCTCCACATTCCCATAAATGTTTTGCCTTTCTTACCCATTGCCTCACTTTACCATATTTTTGTAAGCCCTCGGCTGTGACAGGACTTTGTTTGGTTGGAATATGTGTCTACGGTAGTTAGAATTGTTTATCATATTAGTTGCATGCATGTTTATGTGGGTCGTAGTTTAGGTGAGCGACTATTTTCTTTCTCTCTTACATTTAATTGCTTACCCTTTGATTCATGAGAGAAGAGTGACCCGTGAGAGTCCAATTTTAAAGGTCTTGACAGTTCAGCTTTATTATAGACATCCTATAACTCGTTTGCATTTGACTGTTTCGCTATAAGTATTAGTTTGCTTGCATTAAATTGGTTTAAGTGGGCATTTGTAGCTAGCTCTGAGTTTTCTTTTCCGTTCCATTTAGTTTGCATTTAGTTTACTCGAGGACGAGTAAAGGTTTGGTTTGGGGATATTTGATACGTGCATTTTATATAGTCTTTTTATGCCTCTTTATGCACGTATTTCTATGCTATTCTCGTAGTTTTATACTACGAAATGCCCCGAATATTCTACTTTGGTTTGTTTTGCTTTATTTGCAGGAATGGACCCGATGTTAGAGTTAGTGTCCTCCACAAGAGTGCGTTAACATAATAAATCTCATTAATGGAATATCATCAAATATTTAATTATTTGATCCTCATCAGTTGATTAACGTAAATCGATAACGATTGGCTGACTAGAGTTTGACGTTATTGTCGTGAGACGGCGATGATCAACTGACCCCTTTCGGTCACACCTATAGGAACGAACCCCAATAGACAACTAATTAGTTGTATGAGATACAATTTATTTAGTCCCTTGATTTGTAGACTAAAAGGTTAGTCAATTATTTTAAGAGAGAATTCGAGTTGCGAACTCGAGGAACGGCAGTTATTATTTAATTATGTGATAATTGAATAATAAATTTTGGGAGACGGGTTTTAGTTAATTAACTGTTAATTTACTAAAATTGTACTAATTGATTAATGTGATTAATATTAGTACGTAAATAATATGTGTAGTGGTACACGTATATTTACGGAGTGATTTGGACGAATTAATTATGGAAGTATTTAAACATGAAACGATGTTTAAAATAAAATTACACGTATTTGTGCGACAAATATAAGAACCAACATGGACCCGTAAATGGGCATGTGTACCGTGTAATATTGAGTAGTGGATGATTAGGAACATAATCATTTCACCTTACTTTGTATACTACCATAAGTTATCTTATATAAGATTTTGCATGTGATGTAAGATAAAAATATAAGACAAATTTAACACTCTTCCTCGCCTAACACACTCCACCCCACCCGGTTTTCCCTTCCCTTAAAGACCAAATTGTTGTTCTTTTTATCACTTACTTGTACACTTTGCATGTGAATTATTTTGGTCTTCCTCTCTCTAAAAATAATACACATCTCTAATAAAATTGTTAGTATTCATATTAATATTTACTAAGAGAGTTAGTAATATTAAAATATTATCAAGGGTATAATATTAACAATTTTCTAGTTAAATACTTGTTATTATTTTTGGGTAAGTTCTTGGGTGCAACAATAAGGAGATCTTCTCTTTGAAGATTTGTAAGGAGGATCATCCATTTGGTATAAGCTCAAGAACAAGCTAGTAAGGTGAACTAGTTTGTGCCCTTTTTACCACAAAATCAATGTAAGGAAATTGTTTTTCCTTATACTTTCATTTTTATGCTTTCATATTAGCATGCATGTTACATAGATCACCTAAATGACAAACTATGAGATAATTTAATTTTTATTAGAGAGTCTAATATGGATCTATGATCTTTCAAGTGGTATCAGAGCTTAGGCTTGTAATTTGCATGTTGATTTTAAGCATTTTAATGAATTATGAGATAATTTATAAAAACTCAAAAATGGTGTTAGAAGAGGTTTTAGCATGAAATTTTTGGGACATGCATACCTACTGATCCTAAAAGGTTTGTGGTTAAGTTTGGTGATTTTTGAAGTTATTTTGCTATTTTTAATGATTTTTGGTAGAAAACCGAGTCAAAATGTCGTATTTTAGTTAAAAATTGACTAAAAATAGTTAAAAGTTGATTCGGTGCATGGATTTTTTTTTATGGTATTTCATGCATGTTTTCTACTGATTGTATGCAAAAAGTTGAAGGTTGGTTCTAATTTTTTTCATGTTTATTGATTTTATGAGATAAAAGTCGATAAAAGTGAAATTAATTAATCATAATTTTGAAACATTTGATTCTGCCCATGATAAATTTATGTACATTTAAAAATATTATTTAAATGTTAAAAGTAAATTTTAATTTATGTTTTCACCTTGTTTTGATGTTTATTGGTTTTAGTGGTTAAAAACCGATAAATATCGATCTTTTTCTTCATAAAATTTATCCGGACTTTTTGGGCAATGTTTCTGACATTTTGGTGTTCTTGGGAGTGTTCCAGAATACTAAAAATTTTTGTTTCAATTTTTTGGGTAAAGTTTCAATTATTTTGGATTTTTACTTAAATATTATGATTTTATCGATCAAATTAACAAAATATCACCAAATAAAACTAATTATTTATCATAAAATTAGTGAGGACTAATTTTGAGGTTCAAACAGTTTGGACAATTAGTTTGGACTTAAATGTGATTTAAGAGTTGATTATTGATTTTTACATGTTAAAAATCGATTAAATCCACAAAAACCGAGATGGATACCAACGAATGATAGATAGGGCGATTTTGGCATCATTTTACAGCATTTTAAGCATATTTATTTAAGTTGAATGAATGATTGTCATTTATTTAAAGTATTTATCTTGTTGTACCTAGTATGACCTAGTTAATTTTAATCATTATTACCCGAAATGAATGGGAATATCGATTTGTTTGTAATTAAATACGATCTCGTATCGACGGTTTGTAATTAATTAATAGTATTATTTATTTTATTAATTAATGTATAATAGGAATAGATATGTAATTCATTTGTAATAGTTATTTTTACTGGCGTTTCCAAAAGACGGATTACATCGAGACGGAGTCTATTTTTGGAAGGTGTTCCAAATCCCACAAGGAAGAGCCACTTATGGAATGAAGAGGCAAGGGACCAAGGAGTTGGTTTCCGAAATGTAATAGACTAGTTTTTTTTTTTTATTAACTAGGTGGCCATACTAGGATTTATTCATATGCTTACATGTTTGCTTGTTTTATTTTCGCGCATGCCAAAATCGTCATTCACATGCATTTTATTTTCGCGGTTGTCAATTCACGTCATTTACATTCACCGAATTAATTCACTTATAAGGAATTTATGACTAAATTGACAACATCTCTCACATAACTAAAATTTAGATTAGCCTTACCAAGTAGTAACACCTATGAATCTCTTGTTCATTAGAGCCACGCTCGCCCAAGCAGGGTGTTCTCTTTTTACCTTGAGTAAGTAGGGTGGTAAACGGTTATCAAACGCCAAAATTGGTTGGACTCAACGGGATATAAGACGGTCTTGTGTTCCGGGGCTAGTAGATGGATTTAAGTAAATTCGTCGACCAAGAGTTCTAGAGGTAGAATTAGTCAACGTGACTTACCGAATTTACACAATTATGGGATGTTTCGCCCAAGCGTTGCTCATTTTTTGTTTAATATTTGGGTCTTGGAATCATTTATATAATTTAGTGGGAGATCATTATATAAATGTTAAAACTTGTCGAACATGTTTTCACAAGTATTTTGTTTAAAAAAAAAAAAACATTGAATGTTAATTTTTCCTATTTTTCGTTCATCATAAATGTATGACATCGCGCACTTGATCCTCCTTTTTTATAATTGTACTCGTTTCGTTCTTTCATAGGAAGCGGTTTCTTGAAAGAATTCGGTAGCAATGATTGGTAACATGATTTACTAATTCACCTACATAAGCGTACAACGTTTTTTGCGATTATTATACAACTTAATGTCCATACATATTAAAAAGGGGTTTCATGTTGCAAACTCATATTACGAGTTTAAAAGGGAGTCACATTTTATCAAGAGAGTCTTGATTTTGGAAGTGACACCTCCGTCATGATGATGACATATTAGTCTTAATTACTCAAGTGTAATTCAAAAGTTTGCGAATAGAGTTTTCAAAAACACTTATAATACTCTAATATGATACCGTCAAATGGCTCACTTCGAGAAAGGCCAAATCGATTGTTTATGCGCTAAAGAGTTTGGGCATATGATAACAATTGAACGGTTAGGTAGTCCAATTTCACAAGAAGTTGAGATTTTGCCACATGTTACACTCACTTTATAGTAATTCACTCTTACTAAGTGTATAAAATATCACGAATGGCATGAAGAGAGGTCTTCATGAGATTCATTTTTGCTTGATTGAAACAAAGAGGAATGTGAAAGTGAGTGGGAGTGAAGAAGAATCAACCCTAGACGTATGCAAAAGAACAAAAGTTGAAAGAGACATCTACTCAATGGATAGGCTAGTTCCACTATCTTGGTATGAGATACCAAGTACGGGTCATTTCTTTGTAAAGAAGTTTACATGAATTGACAAAACGTAAGACGTCTAGCATAGGACATTTTTTTTATCGAAATGGTGCTAGAGTAGCAATGATTTCGATAGGGACAAATGTACCTAAATTTGGTTTTAAAAGAATGTAATCATCTATGTTTATACATAGAAGGCATCACTCATGTGATTTAAAACAAAAGGTTGTACCTACTCCTATGATAACTTGGTGGTTGGGTTAGACCACTCAAGTTAGAGGAATTTTACATTCTTCACGAAAACTAAATATTATACTATCTTGTAGACTAATTCGGTGAACCCAAATTGATCAAACCTCAAGTAAATTCGTTTAAACGAATAAACGATAAGCACATCGAACAACCATTTGATTGAGAATCTTATGGTGTGTGTGCATAAATTATGTTTTCTTTTGCAGAAAAGAAACACAATAGTGAGGTGATTGACCATATACATACGGATGTGTGAGGCCGATAGTTGGTTATAAATATACTTCGTTACTTTTACCGTAATGTTAAGTAGATATGAAAACCTCGTATCTATTTAATAAGACATAAAAGTGATTTTTGAAACGTGGAATATTTTCAAAATGAAGTAGTAAACCAAAAGCACGTCAAGATCAAGATATTGATCGGAAGTTTCAAAGTAATGACTTTGAAGATCAAATGGGTAATATTAAGTAATGACCTTGATAATCACTAAGAAGATTGTGAACCAGTTCACATAATACCTTCTCCTTGGGACACCATAGAGTATGGTGTAGTCAAGTATATAAACCGAACTTTATGTGATATAGCTTGAAGTTTTTCGCAATTTTTGTAAGCTATTTCCTCACTAAAAGTTTAAAACCCGACTATAATAGCCTAAATGACTCCATATGAGATATGAATAGGGAGAGTCCCTAACTTGTCATTATTATACATTTGGGATCATAAATGTTTATGTTCAGAACCAATTTGTGTATTTGTGAGGGTTATCCAAAATTGAACCACTTGGTTTTTACTCCTCCAAAACGAGAACAAAGAGTTTGTGGCTCATAATACTGTATTTCCAGAAAAAATTTCATTTTCTGGAAGACAGAGTGGGAGAAAGTTTGAACTTACGGAAGTCCAAGACCCACAAACTGAGTATAATGAAATAAGACGTTCTTTATTGTGGCTCAGTGGTTATAAGGAGATAATTTTGCGATAATATTGCGTTACTTTTCAAAAGTGACGAATCTTAAACCCTCATCAAAGACTTTTCTATAGTATGAACTCTATGTGATGGCGTGTCACCGTGCAATTCGAATTGATCTCCTTGCACACGATGCGATCGATAAGGAAGGAAACATGAGATGTTTTCGAGACTTGATTTAAGGTGAATACTTTGGTTGGTTACCTTGATCTTGTCGTAAAGGTTACATAAGATGTTTAAAATATGGGCTTGTTATAGAGAGTTTGTGACAACCCAAATGCCTTTATCAATTCGTATGGTCTGAGCAATATAGCCTCTCATGAGGATGAGTTTAGGCAAAAGGATAACGAAACTTTCTCCTTGAATGTATCTTATGAAGGGAGAAGTTTTGTTGATGTTCTCAATGCTAAGAAGCCTAGCATGCTTGAAAGATCCCTTTTGTGATCTATATACGTCAAAGAGTTGGAACTTTGGGTTTAATCATGTAGTCTATCAAAACGGTATTACTTGAGTGTCGAGATAACATGATGATACATGGAGTTTAGTGGGAGCTAAAGTAAGTTTCTTAGTCTAAATATGTGCTTGACATATTAGTGACTAGAAATGTAGCTAAGGTGATGTTTCTTAGTCTAAATATGTGTTTGACATATTAGTGACTAGAAATATTCTCGGGTGAATACTTGAGAGTAGCATGGCGCATCTTAAATATCCAGATCTAATGAGATAGATCTCCATGGATATTAGCATTATAGTCAAGAGACTTATGTGATAAATTTCTTGACTCGTTCAAGTTGTTGAACAATTAATACGATCTCTTGTGCTTCCGCTGCAGGAACTGCTAAAAGCTTCTCTCGTCGGAACTTATCATGTTGAGAATATGAGAAGTCATTACCAATCATTTCTTAGTGAGTGTCACTAGATGATTATCAAGAGCATCCTTGAGTACTTGAGAAGCACTGAGGATTTACTGTTGTAATTTGGAGGAATCTATGAATTTCGTGTACAAGGATTACACGGAAACATTCCTATGCTTATAAGATGTTATGGGCCTCGTTAAGGAATGGTTAGCATGTAAGAGTACTATGTGCAGAAAGAATAATATGTATAAGAAGTTATACATATAAGTATAAGAAGTTATACATGCATAAAGCAAATATGTATGAGGAGTCATACATAAAAGATGTCATATGTAGGATGTGTATGTATAAGTGTTATACGTACAAATCATGAATTAAAGCTAAGTACATTACAACATCCGATGTTGTAAGAGAGATAGTTGATAACCAGAATTTAATGGGACTAGAGTAGTTCTGTTAGCCGAATATCGTATCCCAAGAGACTGTGAAAACAGTGGGAGTGTTTGACTGGCTTTAGAACTAGAGTCTAAAAACTTGTTTAGACATGTACTTAGAAAGGCTCTATGTGATGAAAAGATTGCATAGAACAAAGGAAAATAGTAATGGAAATTAGAGTGATGCAACTGTTGCTAATCCTCTAACCAAAGCCGTTGGCATAAGGTAGACATGATGGTTATGTCATCTCAATGTGATTGAGCAGTATACCTTAATTGCTGAAGATCGTTATGTAAATATTGGATAGAGTATTGATATTTACATAAGTGCTAATCGCATTCATTGTTAGAGTTTCTTTAAGAACTCAATTATTGAGTTTGACTGAAAACATTGAATACCTTGTTTATCTGAATAAGTTGTGGAGACAATGTTGAACAATATTCAAGTGAATAAGATGAACATTGTATTTTGTCCCTAGTCACTTAATGAGGTGACGTCTCCGAGTGACTAGATTGTAAGTCGATTGATGGTTGTTTAACACCATAAGGTCATACGTGATGACTGGTCGATTACATAGAGAAACTCCCACCTCCCGTAAATGTTAGAGGGATGAGAACTTTTCTCGGTCACGCGGGTTTCTATCGCCGTTTTATAAAAGATTTCTCAAAAATCGTGAAACCCCTCACTCAACTCTTACTTAAAGATGCCCAATTCCATTTCACTAACGAGTGTGTTGAAGCCTTTAATAGAATTAAGGAAGCACTAGTCTCGGCACCGATCATTCAACCACCAAATTGGGAACTACCGTTCGAGATTATGTGTGATGCTAGTAACTACGCCGTTGGAGCGGTTCTTGGCCAACGGGTAGGAAGTGCTTTACATGCCATCTACTATATAAGCAAGACTCTTCATTCTTCCCAAGTGAACTATGATACCACCGAGAAAGAGCTCCTTGCCATTGTCTATGCTTTGGATAAATTCCGTTCCTATTTACTTGGATCCATGGTGATTGTTTTTTCGGATCACCGTGCTCTTCGACATCTCTTGATAAAGAAAGAGGAAAAACCAAGGTTGTTAAGATGGATTTTGATTCTTTAAGAATTCGACTTGGAAATAAGAGATAAGAAAGGGGCCGAGAATGTAGTGGCGGATCATTTGTCAAGGATCCGGTTTCATGATGAAGAAGTAGAAACACCGATCAATGACTCTTTCCCCGATGATATCTTAATGGCCATCCAAACAAAACTTGAGAGATATATTACCCCATGGTTTGCCGATTATGCCAACTATTTTTTTGGAACAGTACTCCCTCTAAATTTAAGCTACAACCAAAGGAAGAAGTTCTTGTTCGAAGTAAAGAAGTACTTTTGGGATGACCCAAATCTTTACAAAGAGTGTAGTGATGGGCTCTACCGAAGGTGCATCCCTCAATGGGAATTTCAAGGAATTTTGGAAGGATGTTACTCATCCCCTTATGGTGGACACCATGGAGTAAGAAGAACTATTGCGAAAATTCTTCAATCGGGCTTCTTTTGGCCTACGATGTTCCAAGATGCTAGGGAGTTCATCCTTCATTGTGATGCGTGTCAAAGAACGGGGAATATCTCTTGGAAGAATGAAATGCCACAAAGGGGCATACTAGAGGTGGAGATCTTCGACGTTTGGGGGATCGACTACCAAGGGCCATTTCTGACGTCCAAAGGGAACAAATACATCCTTCCTGGCCGTAGACTACATCTCAAAATGGGTGGAGGCAATTGCCACCCCAACCGATGATGCAAAAACGGTCACTAAGCTCTTCAAAAAAATAATCTTCCCAAGATTCGGAGTCCCTAGAGCAATCATAAGTGATGAAGGAACACATTTTCATGAAAAGAATCTCACATCCCTTTTGACCAAATATGGTGTCCAACATAGAACCGGCTTGGGATACCATCCTCAAACAAGTGGTCAAGTTGAAGTTTCAAATCGAGAGATCAAGCAAATTCTTGAGAAAGTTGTCAACAAGAATCGTAAGGATTGGAGCATGAAGCTTGATGACACTCTTTGGGCTTATAGGACGGCCTATAAGGCTCCCATAGGAGCTTCCCCATACAAACTCGTCTACGGGAAAGCATGCCACTTGCCGATTGAGTTAGAGTACAAAGCTTTTTAGGCAATCAAAGCTCTTAATCTCGATCTCAAATTAAGCGGTCAAAAGAGGATGATACAAATTCAAGAGTTGGAGGAATTCCGACTACAATCTTGTGAGAATGCCAAGATCTACAAAGAGAGGACAAAGTTACTTCATGACAATAGAATCAAGCAAAAAGCCTTGCACAAAGGAGATAAAGTCCTTCTATTCAATCCCCTATACCGACTCTTTCTCGAAAAGTTGAACTATAGATGGATGGGTCCTTATGTGATCACTGAGGTAGGAAAATATGAAGACTTTGAGATCAAGTCGGAAGATGGAAGCAAATTCATGGTCAATGGCCAAAGATTAAAGCCATATTATGAGGGAGCGTTCATTGGAGAGGTCGAGGTCACCTACCTCGGGCCTCCTCCTCCTTGAAGAGAGCATCAAAAGGAGAGTTTGGTGGAGTCCTCTCCAAACCACCACTTGTAAATATACTAATCTCTTTAACTTGTATTTTTAACTTTATTACATTTCTATCATAACCATGATTCTTGCCATGAGAGTAAGTGAGGGAGGGTCACTAATAATTTTGATGAATGAAGGAACTAGAATGCAAGTGTGGGAAATGTTTCTATTGGAGTAAAGGAAAAGCAGGAGCAATCCGAGTGACCCGTGAGGAAGCCGCTCGTCTAGGCAAGCAATCCGAGCATCCTCTTGGGAATCCGCTCGTCCTATGCGAGCTGACAAGCAGCTGCTTTGTTCTGATCCAAGATCCGAGTGTCCACAGAGATAGTCCGCTCGTCTCGTTCTGGGCGGTCGTCGCATCAAGAATCCGCTCGTCCCGATGGTAACAATTTCTGGCATTTCTCCCTGGAAGAGAATCCGAGCGTCCTCCTTGGAATCCGCTCGTCCTACTCCAGCCAGACGCTCGTCCCGACTAGCATACACTCATCCTAGCTACTTCAGAATCTGGGATCTGTCCTGGATAACAATCCGAGCGTCCCGCAAGGAAACCGCTCGTCCCAATGCCTTGAAATCCGAGCGTCCCGATGACGAATCAACTCGTCTCCCAGCGTCTTATTTTCCAGATTTTCGCCAATTAAAATCTCCCCCACCACGCAATTTCTAACACCTCATCCTTCCTTCCACTTATAACATAAAAACCCCCCTCTCTTATGACTCCAAATCATATCTCAAGCACTCATTCACCCAACAAAAACAAAAACCCCCAAAATCTAGGGTTTCAAAAAAAGATTCACAAGGAGATCTAATTCACAAATAGCATCCCCATATTTCAACAAGTCAAATTCCAAATCTACAACCAAGAATGGGACCAAGAGGATCATTATCTAGAGAAAGAAGAAGACTAAGGGTAAGAGGAAGCTCATCTACCTCTCACATCAACACTTTAAGAAGAGAACATGAGGAGATAGTTGAACTTACCAAGCTTGACGATTTTTCCAACATTGAGTTCGTGAACGATGTTCAAAGGCTTGTCTTCCACCGACTACTTGAGTTTATATTGGAAAATATAACAAGGATGATGACTCTTGTCGAGTTTGCAAATGTGCTCGGTCTAGATGTTTCGCCTACCCGAACATCAAGACCAAAGAAGTATAATGTAGCACCATTGTGGAGAGCCATGACCAGTCGAGACTTTCTATATATCAAGGAATGTTTGGCCTTTCACATCCAAAACCCCATTCTAAGGCTCACCTACCGATTCTTATCCGGAACCATTCTTGCACGCCGAGATCCGGCGATTATGAATGAGCTTGATCTCGTATTCATGAAATCATTGATGTGACCATAATTAGCGCATATTTAGCCCCCGAATTACCATTGTTTCCATGCTTTTTAGTGCCTATTTGGGTCATTTCTTATCTTTAGTTCTTTGTTTTGCATATTCTTTGAGATTTTGATCCCTTGGTAGGAAAGGAGTAAGAATCTTGCATTTTCATGGCAAAACAAGGCTAAATTGATCATATTCAATGACCAAGCATCAAGGAGAGACAAGACTAGAAGGCCTTTGTACATAGCATAGTAGAAGAGCATTGTTGAGAAAAGGATCCTTGAGTCCCCAAGGAAATCCCCAAGGAATTCGTGAAGAAAAGGGAAGAAAAAGAAGAAGGAAAGTTGCTGAACTACAATCCGAACGGATTGTAGAGAATCCGTCCGTCCTCGCCAGTCCGAGCGTCCTCACCAGGAATCCGCTCGGATTCCCCATGCCCAGTCCGAGCGTCTTGTTCCTTGATCCGCTCGGATCGTCCACCCCAGATCCGGCCGTCCCGACTCCCAGCCGCACGGATCACAGCACAGCATAGTTTCGTTCTTCTAACTACGAAATGGAGAAGCCCTTCTCTCGGATAATCCCGGAGGCTCCTTGCTCAACTTAAAAAGTGTAATTACTAGTTTAGCCCTTAGTTAACCCTAATGCATCCTCCCTAATTTTCACTATAAATACCCCATTAGTCTAATTAGAGGAGCATGTTCTTCTTATCAATATTTAGAGTAGTTAATATCAATCAAATCTCTCTTCAATATTGTAATCAAATATTAATCTAGTTTTAATCCAAGTTTTAGTTCTTGAATCTCTCTCTTGTTCTTCATTTATTTTGGGTAATTAGAAGATCATTGGGTTTATTGGGAGATTGACAACCTTCCATCAATCATCAAGTTCTTCTATTATTCTTTGCATCTTTATTATTGGAATCATTAGTAGGTATAATCTCTTAATCCCTTTTTAATTATTGCTAATTACTTTCATTTATTCATCATGTTTCATTATGTTAGTATGATTGACAACCTTTCTAGCATGATCAATATGATAATGAGTGAGTAGTCTCTTAGCTAGGGTTTAATGGGTGATTAGGGAAACCAACATGGGGAATGATTCATGCTTAAATTAATATGCTTTCATATCTTATTTGCTTGCTTGTTTTGATCTTAATACATGCACATGTTATATTTGATGAAATGCTAAGCCTATGAATCCTTGCATTTACTATCATCTTCTATCCTTTCAACTTGACTTGTAAGACATAACCCAACTCGAGTCTTGTTAGACCATGCATGTGTTGAGTAGGAAAGATTAAGTCGACTTGTAGGTGTTGTACAATCCAAGAGATTCGGCTCCGGGACCCAAACTTTCCTAGGATTGTAAGACATAACCCAACTCGATCCATCACAACAATAATTGCTTGCTTATAATTTGAGAACATGTTTGTATGATCATATCCCATGAATCCCCTATGAACCCATGACACCCTAGTGCTTTTAATCAATTGTTTACACCCCTTATTTCATTTATCTTGCTAGTTTATTTTCATTGTTATTTTAGTTTAGTGACCTTCTACATCAACCCAATTTGTGACACCCCTAGACACCACTAGTTGCAATAGAATCTTCATTTCAATACCCGTCCCTTGGGATCCGACCTTTACTTGCCTCTTTACTAATTGTAGAGTTGTTTGTGAAGTATAAATTGTGTTTTGTATCGACCATTGACCAACGACCACATATGTTTAATTGTGAACACCAAATGGCTGCGATCAAAAATGGCGCCGTTGTTGGGACGGTGTTTAATTGATTTAAGATTTCTTTTATTGTTATTAGTTGTGTCTTTTTCACCTTGGGGAAGTAAAACTCCTCAAGGATTGTTCTAATTGTTTTCTAGTTGTTTGATATTTTGCATGTCTAGAAGGTTACAAAGAGATTTGTTACCTTTTGACCGTGAAATCGAAAGAACCTTGACGAATAATAGGAGACTTGTTAGGAGGAATTTGGGAGGTGTTGGTGAAGTTGTTCAACCCACTAGTGAGTTTGTCAATCCTTTCGCAATAGAAGGAGAAGAGAACCCATTTAACAATATCCCACAAAATCCACCTACAATGCCTAAATTCTCGTCACACTCTATACCCACCGAGGAGGATTTACCAAATGGTACTCCTACCCCACAACATCTCACCGGAAACTTTATTGCCAAGTCCGCCTTCATCCAACTAGTTGAGAGGAGCCAATTCTGGGGAATGCCTAGTGAGGACCCTCATTCTCATATGGAAACATTTTGTGATTATTGTGAAGCTATCTCTCAAACGGGCGTGACTCAAGACCAAATAAGATGGGTCTTATTTCCTTTTTCGTTAATCGGCACCGCAAAGCAATGGTTGAAGGGCCTTGATAAGGCCACTCTTGGAATAGATTCTTGGAAGAAGTTAGCTCTAGCTTTCTACCAAAAATTCTACCCACCGGAAAAGACCAATATGCTAAGAGCTCAAATTACGGGTTTTAAGCAAAGGGATGAAGAGTCTTTGTATGAAGCTTGGGAGCGGTTCAAAGGTATTTGTCGCTCATGTCCTCACCATGGACTTAACGAATGGTTTTTAGTGCAACAATTTTGGAATGGTTTATATGAAGATTCAAGGAACATTCTCAATATGGGATCAAATGGAATGTTCACCGAAGTTGATGACAATCAAACATGGAACAAGATTGAGGAAATGGCGGTCCATAATTCGCAATATAGTAGGCCTCGCAAGGCTACTAGAGGAGGAAAGTATGAAGTGGACACCGTTACTCAATTGGGTGCTCAACTTAGTGCTCACATTGACACAATCAACTTGAAGTTTGAACAAGCTATGGCTAGGCTTGAGGAAAACTCAAAATCATCAAAGCATCATGTCAATGCCATGACGGCATCCTCATCAATCCCAAGCGGGATATGTGAGAATTGTGGAACCTTGGGTCATGACTCAAGTGAATGTAGGGGAACGACCGAACAAGTTAATGCTTTCCAAGCTTACAAAAGTGGCACCCCTTATTCAAATTTTTACAATGAAAATACCAAGTTCCATCCAAATCTCTCATACAAGAGCCAAAATGTCCAAAATCCTCAACCAACATACACTCCACCACCCATGAGAAATCAAAATCAAAGACCCTTTTTCAATCAAAACCAAAGTTACCAAAATCAAAATCCATACAATCACCACAATGACCAAAGTTTTGATGTCCAAAAAGCGGTCCTTCAAATGCAAAAAAATCAACAAGAGTTTTTCACCCAAATGCAAAAGGATAGCCAAGCAAAGGATACCACCATCAACAACATTCTAGCTCACACCAAGATGTTGGAAACACAATTGACCCAACTAGCATCCTCAAACTCACAAAGGCAAAAGGGACAATTACCACCTCAAGGTAATCCCCTAGACATGAAACGGTTAGTGCCATTCACTTGAGAAGTGGTACAACATATGAAGCAATCAAGGAGCAAGTTGAGAATGAAGTTGTGAGAGCTAGTGAGAATGAAGTTGTGGTGCAAGGTTCCAAAGAAGGGGAATCATCAAAAGAAGAAAGTTCAAAGAAAAATGAAGACAAAGCCAAAGAGAAGGAGCCCATTGTGGTTAGACTTCCTTTTCCAAGTCGTCAAGCCAAGCCCAAATTTGATGATCAACTTGGAAAATTCATGGAAATTGTGAAGAATTTAGAAGTCTCAATTCCTTTCACGGAATTAATCAATCACGTTCCGGCCTATGCAAAGTACATGAAAGATATCCTCACAAAGAAGAAGTCAATCCGGAAACTTGAGACTATCGCCTTCACTAAGGTGAGTAGTGCAATACTTCAAGGGAGTTCACCTCCAAAGTTAAAGGATCCGGGAAGCTTCTCAATACCGTGTACCATTGGCGACACAACGATCAACAAAGCCTTATGTGATCTAGGGGCTAGTGTGAGTGTCATGCCGTACTCGGTAAGTAAAAGGTTGGGAATGGGAGAGCTTAAATGTACCAATATCACTCTTCAAATGGCCGATAGATCGACGAAGACACCATTAGGGATATGAGAAGATGTCCCGGTGCGAATTGGGAAGTTTTTCATCCCGGTGGACTTTGTCATTGTTGATATGGAGGAAGATTCCAACATTCCGATTATCTTAGGAAGACCTTTCCTACACACCGCGGGTGCGGTGATTGATGTGAAACATGGAGAGCTCACTCTAGAAGTGGGAGATGAAAGCATAACTTTTAATCTTGACAAGACCATGAGAGCTCCTCGTTTGCATGAGCCATGTTTCATGATTGATCATTATAGCCGAAAAGATGAAAGGAAGAAATCGGAACTCCAATGGAGGAAGAAAATTGAAGATGCTCCATTCAAAGAGCAAGTGAATTGTGGCAAGGAGAGCTTGCAAAGCTCATCAAAATCAACCAAGGAAGAAGATGATGGCCTCATTGGCCTAGAGAAGAGATTGGGAGAGTTGTCTCCATCCAAGCAAGAGATTTTCAATGATCAACTCAATGAAGTTTGTGGTCTTTGGGACGACGAATTTGAAGGGATCTTTAATCCCTACATTAGGCATGCCATCGATCATGATCAACAACAAGGGCCACGGTCTATTGAGGACCTCTACCACAACAATGAACAAGCTTTTAATTATTTCTTCGAGGTGTTGAGCAACATCAACAACACCTTGAACATGCCCCCTTGACATCTCATCAAGAATGAGAGTTTGGTGGAGTCCTCCCTAAACCACCACTTGTAAATATTTCTAACTCCCTAACTTACTTTTTAATTTTTGTATTGCATCTTTGTCATTTTTGGATTTTATTTACTTTGATCAAAATAATTGTCATAAAAAGAGAGAAGTGAGGGAGGGACTAATGATTTTAAATTGATGTGTAGTGCTTTACCTTAGTGTGGGGATGGCAATTGCCTAGGCTATTCATGCCTTAGTAGTGCCCCCACAATGAAGAACACAAGATTTGATAGAAAGAAAGAAAGAATGATAAGGGAAATCCGGGAACAAAGGACAAGGATCCGAGCGGATTCCTGATAATCCGCCCGTCTGAAGAAATCCGAGCGTCCTGCTCAGGAGACGCCCGTCTTGGGCTGTGCTGAAAATGCAAAATTCTTATCAGTTGAAGAATCCGAGCGGATTTCTGGAAAGACGCCCGTCTCACAGAATCCGTCCGTCTTATGGACAATCCGCCCGTCTTGAAGCTGAAGAAAAACAAAGAAAAATCTCTGGACAAGAATCCGTCCGTCCTGACAAGAATCCGCCCGTCTCATCTCGAAGAATCCGAGCGGATTCCCCAGAATCCGCCCGTCTCTAGGCGTGATTTTTGAAAATTTGAAGCTGAAGAATCCGAGCGGATTGCGCCTAATCCGCACGGATTGTCCCTGCGTCCTAATATGGTCGAGTTCTTTAAATACCTACCCCCACCTTCATTCATTCATTCATTCACTCATAAACACTACCCATAACATCAAAACCCTCATCCTCTCCATCTCAAAAACAAAAACCCTCATCAAAACTCACCAAAATCAAATCAAACCATCCTTCAAACAACAAATTAATCACTCCATCTTTATCAAAAATCAAAACCAAGCACAAAATCTTCACCTTTGAATTGATTTTTGTTCTTATAAAGGCAAAGCCTTTCACCTTCAAAATCGATTTGGGCATTCTACAAATTGAAGATTTTTGACTCTTTACTTGGTTAGCTCATCAAATGGCAAGAACAAAGGGAGCAACAAAAGCAAAAGCAAAGGCACCAAAGACTACAACTCTCTCTCAAAGGCAAAAAGCTCTACAAATGAAGAAAGCTATGGCAATGGTGGTAGCAACACCAAGCTTGGAAGTGCAACCACCTCAACAAATTTCTATGGAAGCATCACCTTCTACTCCGGTAATTAACCAACTCTTGCATTATCCGGAGGTAACTTTCATTTCCGATGCCCATAGAGATACATTTGTCAAGTTTGCTATGAAACAAATCCAATCCACCAAATTCATATGTCAAGATGCTTTAGAGAAGTTAGGTGTTCTTGAGCAAACAAGAGTCTTTTTCAGTGCCATGGGTTTGAAGAAATTGTTTGAAATGAAGGAAGTAACATACCCCTCCCTTGTTTTGGAATTCTTAAGTTCTTTAAAAGTGACAAAAGTTGAGAATAGGGAAAATATTGAGTTTCGTCTAGCTAACACTAGTAGACGCATTACCTTTCCGGAATTGGGTAAAATTTTGGGTCTTAGCGATGAACATAAATTTTATAAGCAATATGGGAAGTATGATCCCGAGCCTCTTTGGGAGGCAATCTCCGGGAAGAAATTTGAAGATTTTAAAGCTTGTCGTGCTCTTTTGGTCCATCATCCGGGCATAAGAGTATGGCACAAAGTTGTGGGAAATACCATAATTGCTAGGAAAGACACCAATCATTTTACGGGACTCGATTTTATTCTCCTTGAATCAACTTTGAATATTGGAAGAATTCATACCAAGCCTTACAATTCTTTGAGGCTATTGGTTGATAGATGGCTCCATGTAGATAGTGGGAAGAAGGGTCAAACCGTAATTGTTAATGGCGGCCTTGTCACGGTCCTAGCCAAGCACTTTGATCCTAATTTCAATAAGGATAGCAAGTACAAGGCTAAGGATGGTGGCCATCTTATTGATATGTCCACCTTGATTAACAAGTTTAAGTGGGTTGCTCACAATCCCCTTGATACCAAGTTTGGGTGGCTTACTAGTGAGGCTCGATCATTCACTTTACCCGCAAAGATTTGCCGTCTTAGTGTCCACCGGACCAACTATTTACTTCCCCTATCCAAGGACGCCGAGTACATCATTCAACAACAAAAGGGTAATCATGAAACTCCCTCCTCTTCCATTGTTATACCACCTTACCCCTATGATTATGAAGAGTTCAAACCGCAAGGAGTTGAAATTGGAAAAGATTATGTAACTCTTCTTATGCAAGCCATGCACAAGCAAGCTTATGAAGATCGGAAGAATGCTTATTTGGCTCAATATCCTCCCTCTTACATCTAGCTAGGCAAGGACTCCTTGATCCATCTTGTCCTTTGCCTAGTTGGGCAGATAAAGAAGCCTTATTTCCGGGTGCATCTAGGGACGTGGTGGAAAACAATGAGGTTGTTGGAAATGGTGAAGAATTTGATGATAACATTGTGGAAGAAGCAAGTGGAGATGAAGAAGGAGATGGTGAAGATGATGATGATGAAAGCAATGAAGAAAGTGCCAAGGAAAGTGGCAATGTGACCACTTCTCATGAGGGAAGTGATGATGATAGTAGCATGATGGAAGACTAGCCTTGGAGATTCCTACTCTCCCACGGTTTGTCTATATCTCTTTGTACTTTATTTCATTTTGATCATTGTTGGTTTAGTCCTAGCAACATCAAAGGACTCACACCTCGGTTCCATTGAGGTGTTCTTTATTGTTCCCATTTTTGAAAATCCAAAATGACAATCTAGTCTCATGCATAGCATAGTGTGTGCATGAACTCCCCCATACTTTGACATTAGCAATAGTGTCTTACTTGGTTTGGGGAAGTTAATGCATACACAACGGGAGGTAATCTAAATTATCCTCTCCGTCATAACAAAAACCATGCATCATGTAGTATAGCTTAGTGTAGAATTGCATTTAGTATAGAAAATCATGCATCATTTTGCATAATTTCCATCATTTTGGCCATTGAGGACAATGCCCATATTAGTGTGGGGATGGGAATTCTAACACTTAACTTTTATTCAAAAACCATAAAAATTGAAAAAATTTCAAAAAATCATAAAAATTTGAAAAATTGAAAAACCAAAAACAAGTTCATTTCCTTTGTATATATTGTCTTGTATATATCGTGTTTGTTTCATCCTTGTTCACTTTGATTGACTACGCCACATCCGAGACATGAGGATATTGAAGACCGCATGGTATGATCTTTCCAATTTTCTTTTTCCTCTTTATGTTAATGACTATGTGGCTTTATTTTGATTGATGCGGTATAACAATGTGAACTTAGGATTGCATCTAGTTTATTTGGCATACTAGTTGGTAGAATCATTTGCATTAGGATGTTTATATGTTAGTTGCATCATGGCATGTAGTTTGCATGGTTAGAAAAATTTTGCGAAACCGTCTATTTGGGAAGCTTGACAAGTGTATATAGGCCCTAGTAGATGCTTTTTATTCTTAAGACTTTGCTTGTTAGAATGCTTGTAAAACACCCTAGGATGTGTCATGCTAGTATCCTTTGACCCATGGTTTAAGGCCGAGTCAAGAGTACCTTGTGGTGTGATAACTCCTTGGCTACCGTTTATTCCAAGGTGACCCTTGAAACCATGCATACTTCTATCATTCATCCATATTCTACCACATTTTTGTCATCAAAGGGAATGGGCACAAAAAGAAATCAATTTGAGTTCAATGAAATGAAAATGAAAGAAAAAGTTTGCAAATTGCATCAAATGAAAAAAAAAAAAAGAGGAGCAAAAATAGAACTCCTAAGCTTCAAATACAAGGCACCCTCGTTACTAATTGGGGTGACTTTGAAAATGTTCAAAAAGAAATGCAAAAAAGTTGTCAAGTATTGAAATGCCAAAAACAAAAAAGAAATGGCAAGAAAGTGTTCTCAAAAAAGTCAAATACCACAAGAAATTGGGGGGAAAAACAAAAACAAAAGCAAACTCCCAAAGTGAAACTCAATATCTATTGATCCCTTTATCCATCGTATCCATTTTTGTGCATGGTAGAGAGGGGACGACCCTTCTTCTTGTCTAGGCAAGAGGGGGAATTCCGCGATCCTCCAGTGTTTCTAACACCATAGGGAGTCTACTCTTGACAAAAGCATTTAACGATTGAGGACAAAGGTACCCTAGCTTGACACATTTTGGAGGTGATTTATTGGTATCCTTCTAGGCTTAGTAGTTTGAACAAATTGCATCTATGAAGGATTGTGTACCCTTGAATTGCTTCCCTTGTAGATAATTTCCGCCACTTAGATGAGGAAAGTGGCTATTCTTTTTGTAGATGCATCCATTATGTGTTTTTGTGTGCTTAATGTTTGGATGTGTCGCCATTTTGGCAAGACCCACCTTGCCTTGCAAGAAGGCATCCTACCTCATGGTTGTCTTGTTGTGAGTTGAAGGGGCGGAGTGAGACCCGCTAATTGTCTCATATCGGCTATTATTATTAGGTTAGGTTAGTATTGGTCCTAGTCTTTGTCACCTCTTTACTCGGACGAGCAAAGGTTCGGTTTGGGGATATTTGATGTGACCATAATTGGCGCATATTTAGCCCCCCGAATTACCATTGTTTCCATGCTTTTTAGTGCCTATTTGGGTCATTTCTTATCTTTAGTTCTTTGTTTTGCATATTCTTTGAGATTTTGATCCCTTGGTAGGAAAGGAGTAAGAATCTTGCATTTTCATGGCAAAACAAGGCTAAATTGATCATATTCAATGACCAAGCATCAAGGAGAGACAAGACTAGAAGGCCTTTGTACATAGCATAGTAGAAGAGCATTGTTGAGAAAAGGATCCTTGAGTCCCCAAGGAAATTCCCAAGGAATTCGTGAAGAAAAGGGAAGAAAAAGAAGAAGGAAAGTTCTTTGAACTACAATCCGAACGGATTGTAGAGAATCCGTCCGTCCTTGCCGGTCCGAGCATCCTCACCAGAATCCGCTCGGATTCCCCATGCCCAGTCCGAGCGTCTTGTTCCTTGATCCGCTCGGATCGTCCATCCCAGATCCGGCCGTCCCGACTCCCAGCCGCACGGATCACAGCACAGCATAGTTTCGTTCTTCTAACTACGAAATGGAGAAGCCCTTCTCTCGGATAATCCCGGAGGCTCCTTGCTCAACTTAAAAAGTGTAATTACTAGTTTAGCCCTTAGTTAACCCTAATGCATCCTCCCTAATTTCCACTATAAATACCCCATTAGTCTAATTAGAGGAGCATGTTCTTCTTATCAATATTTAGAGTAGTTAATATCAATCAAATCTCTCTTCAATATTGTAATCAAATATTAATCTAGTTTTAATCCAAGTTTTAGTTCTTGAATCTCTCTCTTGTTCTTCATTTATTTTGGGTAATTAGAAGATCATTGGGTTTATTGGGAGATTGACAACCTTCCATCAATCATCAAGTTCTTCTATTATTCTTTGCATCTTTATTATTGGAATCATTAGTAGGTATAATCTCTTAATCCCCTTTTAATTATTGCTAATTACTTTCATTTATTCATCATGTTTCATTATGTTAGTATGATTGACAACCTTTCTAGCATGATCAATATGATAATGAGTGAGTAGTCTCTTAGCTAGGGTTTAATGGGTGATTAGGGGAAACCAACATGGGAATGATTCATGCTTAAATTAATATGCTTTCATATCTTATTTGCTTGCTTGTTTTGATCTTAATACATGCACATGTTATATTTGATGAAATGCTAAGCCTATGAATCCTTGCATTTACTATCATCTTCTATCCTTTCAACTTGACTTGTAAGACATAACCCAACTCGAGTCTTGTTAGACCATGCATGTGTTGAGTAGGAAAGATTAAGTCGACTTGTAGGTGTTGTACAATCCAAGAGATTCGGCTCCGGGACCCAAACTTTCCTAGGATTGTAAGACATAACCCAACTCGATCCATCACAACAATAATTGCTTGCTTATAATTTGAGAACATGTTTGTATGATCATATCCCATGAATCCCCTATGAACCCATGACACCCTAGTGCTTTTAATCAATTGTTTACACCCTTATTTCATTTATCTTGCTAGTTTATTTTCATTGTTATTTTAGT